>NC_071324.2:5462045-5765075 GCF_027563975.2 Plodia interpunctella | reverse complement strand
GGGTCAAAGCATTTTTTACTTTTATTTATCAATTATCAGATATTTTGTAATGGTCACATACTATTTCTTCCTTTCTCTTATTTTATTATTCTGTGATCTACATCACTCTCAGTTAACACAGTCAAAAGGCATAAATAAATATGTTGAATTTTAAATTTGGTTAATTCAGAGGATCGTAAAACAAAGAAATGTACTTGAGAATCACTATTCAAAATTTATGTACAATTCTTTTTTATAACTAAGAGACAGTTAACATAGTGTTACAAGCTTTTAGTCTCTCATTGACTTACAGGCAAGTTGACTTTGCCAATTCATAACACATACATTTTTATAAGAAAAAAAAACATCCAGCATGAGTTTTCATATCAGACACAGTGTTAAAAGATTTCATTACAATTCATATTGAAGATTACACATTGAATATAAATAAATCTTGCCTATGATTGTGCACACCGAGATAGTGAACACTGTTGCTGAAGGATCAAAACACCTCAGAAACCCAGCTCAAGTATTTATATAAATGAATTTGAATAAATAAATAAATATATTAGGACAAATCACACAGATTGAGTAAGCCCCAAAGTAAGTTCTAAGACTTGTGTCTTGGGATACTAACTCAATGATACTATATTTTATAACATACATATAAAGACCCAAACCAATCAGAAAAATATCTTTTTCCTTCATGACCTGACCGGGAATCGAATTTGAGACCTCTCGGTTCCGAGGCAAGCACTTTACCACTTCGCCACCGAGGTCATCATATTATGAATTATTATTAAACTAAAAATAATTAATTTAGATTATCTAGATTTATATACAACTTAACAAGATGGAAATATACAAATACACTGGGCAAGGACTCCAATGCAAAAGGAAGGAATGCATGAAAGCATAAAATGTACCCAAGTGTATTCGTGGCTTAATGTTTGCTGGCAACCTTAAAAATATTTTCCTTGTTTTGCCACTTGAACTTTTGGCATTCGCCTTCAGGTTTCAGAAATTTTAGCATTTAAAATCCAAAGGATGGAATATTAGGATGCTGTACCAAAACAATTGTTAGACAACAATTCTAATTGTTATGTTGATCTAAAGTTTTCAACTTTCAACTATCAACTTTTCGACAGTCAAATAAATAAAAAACATGGTAAAATAAAGCCACAAGTAAATAAAGTGGTAGATTCCACAACAAAAATGGCTGTTGGGGTAGGGTAGCCAGAACCCGGACCATAATTATATGCCTTGAAATTCAATCCTATAATGATACAATTTATCACACCCCAGAGAATCTATAACTCCATATCTATCTACTTGAGTATTTAAAAAGAGGTCAGTTAGTTATCAAAGAGAACTTGAGTCTCTCACTTATATTTACTATTTTAATAAAATGATTACTTTAGCACACTAAAAGATTGATAAAAATTCAGTTTGATGAAACTAGCTTTGGGCCGCAAGTAGGGTTGCCAACAAAGTTTAAGATTCTCAAGGCAACTTTAGACTAACAATTCTTGAGTGGTGCAAAATTATTTATTGAGTCTTATAGTCTGAGAACAAAAATACCTTTAGGTTTTGATTATCTTGAAAGTATTACATGTGCTACCAACCATACAATTAAGAATCTACATGCATATAATTGGTTTTAACTACTACTACTATGACAATAAAGTAGCGCTTCCCACCTTTTAGAGTCATCTTTATCATCTCCGTCGTCTTCCATCCTGGCAGCTATTTTGTCACTTAACCAAGATACTCAAAACACATCATAGTATAGTTCAAGCTCAAAATGTTTAGTATTGATCCATGTAATACATACATATAATACAAACTACAATCTTGAATCAAATTGCTGATCTCTACGTTTCAGTTTAGTATAGACTGATATCTATCTCGTAATAATAAATCGCGTCACGCCTACGCGAGGACCGACAAATTATTCAGAATGTGGTATTAGCAACCCGGCATCCAGAAGCGCCGTTGCAGCACTTGCACCGTATACTGTGCTTAGATACCATGCAATTATGGTAACTTTCCACACCCACGCTATTGTTGCGCTTATTTTCTTTGCAGAACAAAATCTATACTGCACTATGTTGTCAATAGCCACAACCTAAATCCAATAATAACAATATGAAATTCGAATGATAAGTAATTACTCCTCAAGTGAATTTATACGCGATATAATAGAAATTCTTATATTTATCACTGTAATTTCACTATTTCTAGATGCAAGCAAACATTGATTGAAAAAATAATTTTCACGAATGTGTGTGTCATTCTTCTTCCGTTCTTCGTTCGCTTCGTTTCCGTTCGTACAGACCACAGATAAAAGACCATAAGACTAATCGAACCTACTGGCAAAAAGTGTAGTATTACGAAGTACTTACTAAATCCATGCAGATAAAATATTTTTACTAGAGACTGTATCTGTACATAATAAAAAAGGTTCGTGGCATTATAAGGAACTATCAAAAACAACAGTTATGCCACATTGTTGTTAGCAGCGATTTACTATCGCCACGTTTGCGGGAGTTCTTTCGTTATACAAGTTCTTTCGTTATAAGACTCTACTCCTATGCCTCAAACAAAAAAAGTACCACGTCACGGTGACATATACAGTCACTATGACAAGTCAGGTAAAAACTATTTCAGTCATTCTATTCCTTCCAAGACTATTCGTCCGCTCAGTGTGGTTATAGTTGGTGCCAATCATGTAAGATTTGTTGTTTATTATTATTTCGGTTGTTTTATAGTATGTATATGTATTATATAATATATAAATCAAGTAAGTCCTAATATAGATAAGTAATTATTTTACATTAGTGCATTAGTACTTTTCGTAAATGTGATGGTACTTTAATGTAGGAAAATGAGGGTACCTACTTGAAGGATAATAAGAAAAGTTTTTTCTTTTTCAAAGGATGAAATAATGAGCTTTAATATATTTACCTTTTTGGTTGGTCTTCATTCTACTTACTTATTACGTAAGAAAATTCATAGTATAAGAATAGGGATGAATAAATCCGGCGAACCCTGCGCTCGAATTTCTATGTACCTACCTACCCACATTTTACGATAATCAGATAATGTACTGGTCCAAGTCTAAATGTGTAATAAGTAATAATCGGCTTATTGTGCTACGAAGTTTAAAAATTTGTGCAAAAAATTGTGTAAGAATAATGCAAGAATTATGGAAGTATAAATCTAGCAAACCCTGCACTCAAGATGGCTTTAGAAATTTTTGTATGTACCCTCGATTATACGAAAGTGACTAACGGTTTTACTATAAAGGTCTGTATAAGTATCACTAAAATAATACTCCATTGTCCATCAGTCTGTCACCAAGGTTTGCCTTAGTCGTAGAGATTTTTGTTTTGTAAGGAGTGTAATTCCATAGAAAAATTCAGATCAAAAAAAAAACAGTTCATTCACACACCTAACCTTTGAAATTCTGAATAATTATATACAAATATAAAATAATAACAATAAATTTAAAAATTGTGACATATATTTTTTCCATTTGCACTATTTTTTATACTATTGAACAATCTCCCTTATTTTCATCAAAAATGGGCTAGGTTTTGTTTTTTTAAGCGGACTAAATAAAATTAATGGCTGTTCTGTGTCCACTAATTAACATAACAATTCATTATGTATTAATTAGAGAAATTTAAAATACTTATTGTTCTATCGTTCATTTTATACAATACTATGCAATAATTATTTTTTATTAGATAGAGTTATTGCAATACAAAGTAGTCACATTATTCAAGGTTCAGATAATATAAAATTACTTTGTTTTTTTTTTTTATCGGAAGCTTGATCAATGTGTATTTTTTCATTGTTATTATTGATTCAAAATGGTAACAAAGTCTGCACATATTTTCTTGTCAATGAAGTTCACTTAAATCTCCCAGGGTATTGTTTTGAATGAGTACCTATGAACCTGAGTAGAATTGATTCTAATGCCAAGAGGAACTAGTCTGCTTGACTCTCATACAATCTGCTATATTTCACCTCAATATTTTATGCTATTTTTATAGCGTATTTTTTACCTTGTTCCTTCTGTGCTTCAATGTCATTATAAGACTTTCTTCAATTGGAATTGTTTTCTAAATAATGTTTGTTCTGAAAATTCAGAGTAAATAAAAGAAAAAAAATAAAAGTTTAATAATAAATAAAAGAAACTACTATTATTATTAAAAATATATTATAAATTTGGATGCCAAAAGTTAATATGATTTTGAAACTAGAATGGATTTTAAAGCAACCAAAGAAACTGATGAACTACAAACATGGACATAAAAAAGATACTCTCTTTTTTACGTCCACGATATTCCTCGCGTATTATAGGATCAGTCCTTTGACGATGTGTGCTTTGGCGCTCCTCATTTCATATACACACCGAATTTCAGTTAGAGAACATGGTATTTTAAAAATATCAGCCGTTTGATTTTATGCGCAACTAATAAACCATTTTATGTAAGTTTTTATTGTTCCTGTCTCCCGCATAACGTATAAACAAGTACTTAATATTGATGGGAGGAAGAACATGGTTCCCGGAATGCTGATGTAAATCAAATAAAGTTTTCCCAAATTAAAATAAATAGTAGAGTAATATTTAATAGATCTGGCATCGGTAACCCTACGCGCTAACTGTTGTAGGCTGCAGAGTCAGTGTGCCACTGGGTCGTGTTGCATAATGTCAGTAACCGCACCGCTTACTCGGGTTTGCGTAACTGCAAGCAACACCACGGTAACTAGTTGATTTCTTCGTCCTACACTATACCGTAATTTTGCCATTGAAAATTTTTATGGTTTCAAAATACGCAGTTATAATTAGGTTATTACAACACTGATTTCTATGTGTTATATAACTGATATAATCCTTGAATATGGATTGTTGATCTAAGAAAATGGATTGTTTATCAACTTGATATTATTATTGCAAATGTAAGTTTTTTTGTTTTCACGGTCTATCTACACGACCATCTTCTTGAAATTTTGAATACATGTAGTTCGATGTGTGGAGATGGAGTTAGGCTTCAACCGATACGTCCATTCAATACGGGGAAAAAATACTGTTCTCGTGGAAAATTAGGCAGTGATACCTACATTTTTTGGGTAGTTCGCTCTAGATTGGGGCCACTCCATATAATCCCGGAAATTGTGTACAAGGCGATCGAGCGGTAAAAAGTACAGTGCCTATTCCAAAAGAGGATAAATCAATTAAAACAGATCCTCTTTTAACTCGCGCTTGGTGAACGAGTAAAAAAACTCATGAGAAAGCCTTTCTACCTATTATAGGTACGTAGCATTGATTATTACAAAGTACATACATTTATGTACAATACTGTGCATTTATGTGACTTCGTGTAAGCCTCTATGAGATGCAAAGAAAATCTTCGAGAAGTATGTAAGGTTTTTTTTAATAATTGGAAGTTTGAATAGTACATATGACGATATTTGTTGCAGATAATTCTACGTCTTAAGCATGGAGCATGGCAACGATGATCAAGTAAGTACATATTTTCACACAGTAGTAGGTCTTTTCTTTTAACTATTAATTATGCCATAAGCTAATAGTTGTGTCAAGGACATACCTACTACGTTGTGCAAAGATACAGCACAGATTATATAATACTTCCAGTTAGATCGATAGTACATATGATGATTTATGTCTATTATGGCAGTGCATTCTCGTTGGAAGCATTATGTTGGCAGCATGGACGTATAAAAAAAGACGGACGGAGTACGAAGTACCTAAACAAACGGGGAAGCTTAACAACTGACCTTCTTTGTGTGCCAGAAATGTTGCCATAATGCAGATTTTTCCCCCATGGTAGCTTTTTATATTTATTCATTTCATCTATGTATTTAATTGTTGTGCTAAGCTATGAATAGATATACTAAATACTAGCTGTACTCGCAACTTTGTTGATATTAGCTCATAGCAGAACGAAATTTTCTTTCACAAACAAAATTTTTAAAATTATTCATTTTTGTTTTACCATCGTCCTGGCTACGTCCGTGATATATATAAAGTGTATGGGGATTGAATAAAAAAAAACAACACAGTTCTCTCGAAATCAAATAAATATAGGACTAATATGGCACATTTTTAGGCAATTCATAAAATCAAAACGAAAGATATTACTGTTATAATATAGTTGACTTAATAAATACAAAAAATGATGGCGAAAATCTTTCCATTTTATTTGTTAACTCTTTACTTGTCATTTGTTTCTGCATCATTCTAAGACAAGCCATTAACTCGTAAATAATTTTAAAATTTTATTTAATAGTCATATCGGATTCAAATGAAGCTAAACATTTTTAGAATTTGTTTTGTAGTCTACTTTTTGACTACTAGGTATGTTTTTTTTTCAGTTTCAAGTTTTAAAATGGACTAACGCAACGTCAAACCAATTCGCCTACATTTGGGAGATTTTAAATTTCTAATAATCGCAACACCGGTCCATATGTCATTGACATTTATTATTTTTCAATTAATTTCGGCGTAATAATTATGCCATAAAAACATAGGTAATATGAAACCCGACTTATCTGTGAAATGTTACTCTCTGACTTATTAAGAAAACCACTGTGTTGCGGCAGCATTTAACGACGCAATACGGCATTTTATTTTTTTTTGTGATATCGAAAGTTCGAAACGCGGTTTTCTAGATGGTAGCTCGCTGCGTAATGGTGGCCGTTCGATACACTAAGGTGAGAGATGGGTGAGAGTGTGTGCGTGCCGTACTGTCTGTACAGGAGTCCGACACACTAGGGGTTTCTTCCTAGCGCTGCCTTGTAAAACGCCGTCCGTCTTTTTTATACGTCCATGGTTGGCGGTATTTCTCCCATACATTTTGTTTTAATCTTCATAGAGAGAATATGAATATAATCTGTGAATAGTTGATATTGTATTCTAATTTCAATTTCGTATTGTTGTAAGGATCAATAGTGTAGTATAGGATCAGTAGATTTAAAATTATTATAAACGCCAAGCCTAAACCATAGAAACTATACATTCCAAATTTCGGCAGTAGCTTTAGGTTATTACGTAGTGATCAGATAAGAAAGGAATTTTCAAAATTCGATCCCCAAAGGGGTAAAAATTGGGGGTAAAGTTTGTATGAAAAATAACGAAAATCTTTACTGATCTACTTACTTGAAAATAAATGCTATGCAACAAACATAATGAAACCCGTGTTTAAATTTGATCTTTAGGGTAGTTAAATGAGGGTGAAAAGAAATAACGAATAGTCCCATTCAAAATTTCGTCAACTAAATATATGAGTAGACAGCTCAGCGGTAGACAGCATTGAATTCACGTTGTTGCTGTTTATGGTTCGAATCGTGAACTTCAATTATTTTGAATTCAATCTGTTATCAATCAAGATTGATTATGGTTTTACCCGTGGTTTTACTCGAGAGAAGCCGGGACGGGCTGCTAGTGTCCCATACAAACGTTGCTTCTCTTATTGCGGTATAAACGGAGGTATAACGTAGATAATAAAAGGGGGGGCTTATACATCTGGCCATAATAAACCCCTTTTTATTACCTCAGTGGATAGATACGTCCAGGGGAAGCAACGTTTGTATGGAACATTTTTTAGAAAGTCATCCCTTAACCACTTTTTTGCCTTTCGCGGACGCGCAAATGTCATTGCGCGGAAGGACACTTGCGCGCAAAGAAATTCGCGCAAGAGTCGTTCGCGCTAAAGTACCAGATTTGTCATAGTCATATATCGAGTCATAAATATATGACTCTGTCAGTGTGTATACAGAGCGTTGGTGGTGTAATAATTAAGCCTATGAACCAAAAGGTCCCAGGTTCGAATCGTATTGCATGAGTTTGTATACCAATTTTACTCATGTATTGTATTTTTACGACCACCACTTGCTTCATTAGTAGATTTTTTGTTTGTAATGAATAAACTCAAAAACTACTGGGCCGATAAATATCTGTGAGAAAAAGCTCAGATTTTCATCTGAGCTTTTAGAGCTCGAGAGAGAGCTGAGAGAGAGAGAAGACGAGAAGACATTTCTTTCAAACATAATAACAAGTCGAGTCTTCCGAACAGGAAAGGAGGGCCGAGGGCTGACCTAATTAAATTTTGACCGATGTTATAATTTTAATGTTCTATAATAAAGTATTTAGACTAATTTCTCAATAATGTAGGGTGTTTGGCCTTTTAACCTAAATGTCTGGCCTTGGTTAGCCTATTAGGTTTGACTCGATCCTACCTAGATACCCTGTTAGATAGGATTAATCTAGTGAAAAGTATCGCGATACAAACATTATCGTTTGATTGTTTCGTTCTACAGGTGGAATCCGATGTTTCGGCCGATACTTCTTGCCTCGTAAGTAATAATTATTACTTTATATTTTTTTAAGTACTTTTTAAGTCAAAATTTATATTACTAAAGGATACATACATAATTCATTACATTAGTATAATGGTATGTTATGGACCAAAACGAATATAGATGAACAAGATCTATATTCGTTTTGCTACCGTCACGTAGATTTCTACAAATAAGATAACGAATGCGTTATCGCATTTCTAGAGTAACGAAACGGCCAACCTACGTTTTAACTAGAATGTTGATTATGTAAAGTTAGGTCTGGTAAAGTTAGAGCTCATATATCAAGAATCTTGGCTCTACATGAGATCTGACCACTTTTTAATAAATTTTGACTAAAGTGTAGTTTGTGAAGCAAACTAGATTCAACTTGGCCACATTTTTACATGAAAATTTTTTTGGTGGGATATTTTTTACTCGAATATTAGAACCCCCTCCGTTTTGGAAGTCTATTAAAATTGTGTTCTCTCCAATTTTATCTATAACCTGATGTTGATAAACATGTAAGACCCAGGTCAATCTGAAAAAATAATTTCTCATCTTGGCCTGACCGGGGTCGAATCCGGAACCTCCAGTAGTTTGGCATGATGGCCACAGAGGTCGTCAAATATATCTGTTATACACAGTCTAAATAACCGTGAAGCTTGATTACGAGTTTGTTCTTACTGGTGTAATAGTCATAAATATGACTGTCAACAATTTCATGATTATAGTCAAATGACTATAATCATGAAATTGTTCATCAATCATGGATATTGTTAAATATTTTATTACGTCATTATTAAATAATTCTAGCAAGCGATTAGCGAACATATATCGTATTAAGATCTAACAAAAACGTATACCTACCTGTAAAGTACAATTATAATAAACTAGTTTTGCCCGTTAATTTCAGTTCTTAAAAGAAATCGAAGTAAAATTTCAGTTATTTTTTTATCGCGTATTCTAAGACTGGTAAAATTTATTTATTAATATATGATTGAAATTTGTATTTTTTGTCATATTTAGTTCAATTCCCTGTATCCCGCTACGTGTCTCATTCCGAAACTTGCAAATTCCGTTTCCTGCAAATTGTCCCTTGTCGTTTCCCGCTTCGTGTCCACTCCTGTTTCCCATAATAGGTGCCGAACATTTCATGAACCTCTCTTCAAAAATAATAAAGTTTGGCATACATTTTCACCCCCTCATAATTTCCCTAGAAAGGCATTTTCAAAATCTAGTAATTGCATTATTATATTTTAATAACTATGTATAGATTATTAACTACAAATATCAATTAAAAATTTCATGTGTATCACTTCAGAAATGACGAAATTTCATACAAACTTGCAACCCCTATTTCACCCCCTTAGAGATGAAATTTCGAAATATCCTTTCTTAGCGGATGTCCTAGTCACAATCTACCTTCCTGCCAAATTTCATCTTCATGAGCTCAGTAGTTTCAAGATTTCGTGATACGTGAGTGAGTGAGTGTTTTACGCTTTTATTTATATAGATTTAACAGCGGTTATTGCACAAACATAACATACAGACATGTGTGGCACGTCGCGAACTGTCACTCGAGGTGTTAGTGAAACCAATCATAGCTGCATACAATCTCTGCTTTCAAAATTGCAGTTCGGTTACACATTTTGTTATCTTTAATTTTGTTATCTTTCGAGATCCTTTTTCATAATTTTGCTATCATACAAATACAAATATCAAACAAAATCGAAGATATGCTTGTAATAGATGTTAAGTAAATAACTAAAGATTGGCTAAACGGCTTAAAAAAAATAACAGTTTTTTTACAATTCGGTTTTCTTAACTGCTTATCTACTTAATATCCGCCCCATCTCTATAAATAACTGGTGTTGCTAATTATTTGTTTGTATTAAAATAGTTCAAAACAAAGTAAAACGTAGAGTCTTACCACAGCCGTATTCTCAGTCAATCTAACAACTAAATTTGCTACCCACGCCCATTTGAGGTAGAATACCGAACTGTCAGCTCAGGGAATAACAAAGATATTTGATTTGACGACCAAAAATAGAAACTTTCTGAAGTCATTTTGAAGATTTCAAATTTATTCAACACCAGCAACACCTTCACCGGCCGGATAAGTTTGCTTCCTTCAGTTCACATGGATCTAAAAAAAATATATAGAAATGGCATCTGCAGATATTCGGATTCAGGAATTAAGCAGTTTTGAAGTTTACACAACAAACTTAGGTGTCCCTGTGTCCATCGTCGCCGCTGTTGAATAAAAATGGTAATTTAAAATGACTTTTCAAAAATATTTTGTCGCCGCTAGGTCAAGTTGCTTCTCAATGTGTTTATATTCCTAGCAAATGAAAATGTACTTTTTATAAATTAATAATTATTTAAAAAATGATTGTCATAAGTGGGTTTAACTTGCGGCTATAAAATTAGGTTACTATCGGTCGTCCTATATCGGCGTTTCTGTCAAATGACACTGACGTTAGTTTGCTCAGATTATACTCTGGGAACGGAATATTTTGATTTCAGTATATATTATCCTTGTTGAGTTCAATATGCCAAACCATTAATTTGAATTATTTTTAAATAAAAGTTAGCTTTCTTCAGTCCAGAATAATGTTTGATGGAATAGGTTCCCTCAAGGGCCTCCAATATGAGGAAGATTCACGGGGCGTAGCGCGGCGCGACGAGGGTGTCCAACATCAAAATCCAAATCAACGCATTAGACCGACCAATCAACACCAACTGCCCAATGAGTGAGGTTATGTCAAATTCAAGTCGAGTAGAGATTTTAGAATACGGGTGTAGAGTATATCCGCCGATGTCCAATAGCAAGGCACATATCGTTACCAAGTAAACAAATTAAATCAAAAAATCTTTCTTGAATTCAAATTCAAATCATTTATTCAGAAATTAGACCTTCACAGGCACATTTTCACGTCAATTTTAATATTAAATAGTTATTTCTTACAAGCTACAAACTACTGTCATTTCGAAACGACCACTGCAGAGAAGAAATACAGAAAGAAACTCACTTTAACAGTGTTGGTCCCTATCATTCCAGAAGGCCTACCATTATTTTTTTTTTCTAATAATATATAAGTACATAATGTATCAATACAGGTGATTGTGATCCGAGAGCTGATTAAAATATTTAATATATTATAATTATATATACGTATATATATCGATGTGAAACACAATTAACTTTCACAAAAAATTATGAGAAACGAGATGACCGGTTCCCTCTGGCAGCACCCGTTTGAACAATAACGTCAATAATCTACTATATAGATGCTTAAATGTAGGAATGTAAACATAACATTTGCTTTGCCACTCATTGCTACCTGAGGGGTTAGTGCGGGTTAGCATTTCACTTCTCACCATCGAATCGATTCGAAGTGGGACACACCGCACCAATGACATTGCAGTGTGGATGTCGTTGCGTCACAATGGCGCAATGTGATTGGTTCGCTGTGTCTCATTTCGAATCTATCCGATTGTGAGAAGTGAAACGCTAACCCACACACCCACTGAAACCAAAAAGTAACTTTAAGACTTTCACCTTCCGGACACGGAAATTTTTATAAATAATCGTATTTAAAGAACACGTATTTAAGGAGTACTTCGGAGTAATAGTTTGTTGTGCTATTTCTTCACATTCGCTTTGTTAGTCGGGGCAGTAGACTTGAACTATACGTAACTTATAGTTCAAGTCTACTGCCCAAGTAGTAGGTAAGTTTTCTGTATTTAATCCCATATTGAAAATAAAGAACTTTAACCATTTAAGTGAATACGATACGCAACAACTACAGTCCATCCAGTCAAACTCACTGAAACAATTAGAATAATAGGCGACGTAAAACTGACACTAATGAAATAACTAACTGGAAAACAACAACTATCGTATATTTTTAATGATATATTTTGTTGAATGGCGAAATTTCCATATTGCGACTGGCGTCGCTGTACACTTATACACAATATACTCTATGAAAAAATAATCCCACCAAAAATATGTTATTCTCTTTATTTCTCTACAAAAAATAATCAAATCTCTAGTCAGTAACGCTCAGCCAAGTCTAAGCAACTCTATTAATTGAGAAAACGCGGTAAGGATTCTGCGGGCTCTCTATTAATTGAGTTTGCTTTTGTCATAATAGTTTGCCTTTTATGTGGAACTCTATCTCTACACCAAATTTCAGCGCTCTAGGTATATAGAAAATACTACTTCTATAATATTTTGACGATCAGTGAGTGAGTCAGTGAATCAGTGTCGAAATCGTGGAACTTTGCTTTCACATAACTTTGAAAATATTTGACCCACAAGGTCGATATTTTGAGGTGTTTATAGCCTACTAAAGATTCTCAAATGGGTGCTCGAAAATGCCGAATTACTCGAGCGTAGTCGGGACGGGCGGCTAGTTGTAAAATAAGCAGTTCCCATATAATTCATGAAAAAAGACGAAAGTTGACTGCTTGTATACAGAAAATATTTAATACTTCATTGATGCGAGACAAATTGCATAGATGGCGCTAGTGGCTTTACAGTTTGCCAAACTTTGGTGGATTGTTGGTTTTTCATTGCGCAAAATAAAAGATTTCATACAACAAGGTTCACGCATTCGCGTCGGAGGCATGGGTCTGTAAGTTCGCCGGCGAAGGCGAGTGTATACTCGTCCCCTTGATTTCCAAACCTACTGAACCTAAATTTTTGATTAATTTGTGATTTAATTGAAAAACCACAAACATTTGTAAAGGTTTACCTCAATTGGTTTAAAAATAGGTTCTTATGAACTAACATTAGTCCGATATTATTTTCCTTGTAGTAAAAATACTCTATTCTTTGAATTGAACGTCTCTTCACGCGAGTTTAACTCGCACATGACCTGTTTTTGTAAACTAAACTAACTTGATTTTTCTTATTCTCTCATTGCTGTAGGAACACCAGAAGTAACGTTTGGAATCACGAAATACCACGTTGAAATGATATTTGATTTTCATAAAAAAATTGTACAGGTTCGTTGTGAGGTTCAATAAGACTTTAGATATAAGTCTTAATACTCATGTACTAATATATATATATATATATATATATATACTAAGTACCCAATTTTTTTGCAATTTTTCACTGCATGGATTAAAATGACCTATTACTAATATATCTATATCTCTGAAAATAAAACCATCATTTTTAAATGTCTATCCAATAACCCACCAAGCTACATATGTTGTCTAAAAATTTTTTCATCCCTCACTTACATGTATAATTTTATAGTACGCATAGTCTCAAAGTAAAATGACTGCGACATACGGACAGATGAAAATGACAAAACTACAAGTTTTGCACAATCGATAGTAATACTGATAGTAAGCAAAACTATCGCTACTATTGCTTTTTCTCAAATTATCGAAAGTCTATTGAAATGCTAACGATAGTTGAAACGAGCAGCAACACTAGCACAAGATACACAAACTCATGGCTTGAGCTTCTTCTCCGTTCAGTTGATCCTCTCAAAGCTTGTTTACATACTCTTGTATTTGATATGCAACGTTCACTTCATGCTAACATCAATAATACTTTGCACTTATATTGAAACATTTATCCCCTCGGGTCGCGCTCTGCACCCCTCCCCCTCTTTGAAATCCACTCGGTGTCTAGTTAGCCAAGTACTATTCATATAAATATTGTTTGGTAACTGAAATTCAATTTTCACAGTTTTGGTATAACAATAATAAACTTTGAATTGATATTAATATTAGTGACTAGGAACCAGGCCCGACTGCCCGTCCAGTATATTTTTAATTCATTGCTAAAAGATAGACAGACAAACCTGACAGAGGGCTTTATGTTGTAATATGTAAGGAAGAACTCAAGACGTAATCTAGCCTTTGTTTCTATATAAATATCAATCTGTATCTGAATAGAAACATTTATTTGTATGAAAGGTAACAAAAATCCCTCCTGTTCTAGTCCATCTAGACGTCCATACAAAATCCTGGCATAGAAACAATATAAACTCGTTTACAGGTTGTTGCGAAAACAGTGGTATTTTCACAGATTTCCAGGCAGATTATTATATTAGGGTTGTTTCGATTTTATTTTTGGTTTCACTATGCTGCTCACGCCTCTTGTAATTGGACTAATGTTAAAACATACGTTTTTGGTAGCCGGTTATGTAAATGGCATTTTATTCTAACCATCACATTTTTTACAGTTTCTTTTATTTATTAGCAAAAATTAAAAACATGCAACTGCATTATTATTAATTATGCTACCTTAGATCACAAAGTAGTATAGTGTTCTATGGAACACAGTTATCAGGAGTCCGGATAAAGTAGCCGGACATAGGCTTTTTGGTTGCGTGTCCGGTCAAAATTAATTGTTAAGCTTTTTTCAATGGAATCATAATAAATTCACAAGTCGAGTCATGCGATCACGAACGAGCGAGTGCCGAACTAGAATTTAATTGGACTGATTAATAATAAAGTACTTTCACTAATTTGGCATTCCATTTTATTTATATCATACGAATTGGAGAAGATTTATGGTAAAAAACCTATGTTTTTGCATACGATCTTTTTATCGTTTTTCCAGTTTTTTCACCCAGTCCTGGGTTGGTGAGATTTAAATTAAACATATGGTCAAAATTACATGCACAGTAATTACTAGGTTTTCAAATTCACATGTACATAGGTCTAAAACGCATGCACTTAAATTAATAAATTAGGTAGTCTAATCTTAAATGCACATTTGAAATAGTGGTTGTGCTTTATATTCGTCATTTTTTTAATTAATAAAGTCACATCAAATGGATTTAAATTTATGGTTAGTAAAACACGTGACGAAGATATAACTAGTCGGACAATACGTAAATGAAATGAAATACATTTTACCCGACCTGCAGAATACATGATAATTTTATGCGGAAGCGAAATTCACACAGTCAAGCCCCGGGAAAAAGCGTGTGTTCTCTATGAACTGACTGGAACAAATTTCTACTCAGAGCTTGAGTTTTTACGAAACCAAGACTAGACCTGTCATAAGTTTCCTAAAATGTTAAATAAAACTTCGTCTGTTTATCTTAGGGAATCTTTGTACAGTTATTTCAAGAGTTATATTAAATGAAAGACGGTTAATTCATCTGTCTTCGAGTTATAGGAATATGTATGTTTTAGTCTTATCTTCTACTAGCTTTTGTCCGCGGCTTCGCTTGCGTGAATTTCATAGTATCCCGGTCATTCTTTAAGAAAAATTCATGAAGACCATTATTTAAGTAAAATTGACTCTTATTTTGTGATTCTTTAAGAAAGTTCCATACAATCTTTCAAACCCCTATTATTACCAAATACGTATTCATACATTTGTTGTACCTAAACAACCATATTCAAAATTTCAAGTCACTAACTTCGGCGGTGTGGAACTTTCATATAAATGTTACATATATTTAAACTTTTATATGAAAGTCGTCTGTAGAGTTAAATTTCTCTAATAATTCGACTCCTTACCAAAATCGGTAACGCCCTGAAAGTCGCGGGCATCAGCTAGTCAATATATATATATAACAAAAATTGTTCGGTCACGCGCACAAGGTCGCGGGCATCAGCTAGTCAATATATATATATACTATAACTTATACAGAACGATTCCAATGAAACTCAGTTCAATTTAGGCACCTAAAATGAATCGCATTCATACTAAAAATTAAGTCGATGGTACGAATTTGCGATGCAGTTCAGTTTAGGTCGTAAAGTGGATCGCGTTAAGAGATGATGGTAAGACCCTCAGATCTTCGATTTTTGTACTTCGACAGGAAATGCTCATCAGGCTGAACAACTTTTGCTCAGGCGACATTTCTATATTTCCTATAGTTTTGCTGGACAATCATGGGTCTGCATCAGGTGTTCCAGTTTTCAAAATCATTATACCCATATTTTGCCCAAGCTTATTTGTTTTTTTTTTTTTCAAATTCTTTCCCTTACTTGACTCCATCGCGAAATTTTGTTTTTATGTAAATATATTCATTGTACATGCAGGTTTTTTTTTCTACTGTTTTTTTAAAATAATAGTATTAATTGATGGATCGTAAAAATGCATATCAATACATCTGGGGGCACGGCTAGTCGAGCAAAAAAAAATGGCACGGCCGTTCATCGTAGCATCCTTTTCTCTCGAAGTAATTCAGGCCAATTTTGAACCCCAATAACTTCTTTGTGGATAAAACAGGAAGCCTGCACTTTCATATATTATATAAACTTTCAGGCATCGTATAAACACTGTAAATTTCAAATTTCATTCAATTTGAACCAGTAGTAAAAGAATTTTTAAAGTTTCTTGATTTTGAAACTGCTACTTTCAAGAAACTTGTTAAAGTTTCTTGATTTTGTCACTCGCTCACTCACTCATTGACCGATCATCAAGTCTTCTAGCAGACATAGAAGCTTCAAATTTAGAATACAATTAGTGTTTCATGTCTAAACCAAGGGAAAACCTAAAAATTTTGTAATTTCGGTCCAGTTTTCTAGATACACCAACTGCATTAATAACTTCCCAATCCCATATAAATATAGAAAATTACAAATTTACATTTGCAGCTAATGAATCATTGTACCTGTATAATGGAAAGGTGTGTTCAGCCCATGAAATTGAACAACATTCCCATATCAAAATATGTTGAAATATGAAAATCAAACTATTTTCCATACAAATTCTACTTATGACTACAAAAAGAAATGAGATGCCACCAAAAACATGCTGTAAAAAACCCAAGTCATTACATTATTTAGTCCCGACTTAAGGAATCTTCTGCCTTAAATTATTACGCAAGTTATTATCATATCAATATTAAAAATCTTTTAGGTTTTAAATAAATAAGTAAGTAGTTAAGTAAATATGCTAAAATTATTAGAATATCTCCTTACAGAAGAATTATTTTACAGAAGAGCTTATCTTCGAAATTAATCGGCAAACGACGTTGCAACAATGATGAGTTTAGTGAGATGTACAGACTTACAAACCTAGCCAGCGACAACTACAAATTTAAAAATATATTAAAAGAAAAATACTTTTCAAAAGCTTTTACTTAAATGCTCCATAAAGAAGATAATAAAATTTTCCTTTAAAATTTTTACTATCAACTTATAACCTCATATGACAAGCTTTTTGACCATATAAATTGTGTATAAGTTATAAAGACAACGAACGACGGGTTCCGTATTTTCCTTTGAGGCGCGGAACCCAAAAAACACAGACGCGTAAAGAATAGAAGGATTAGTTGCTAATGCTTTTTTTTTTAATTAGCCGCCTGAATTCAGGATGTAGTAGGCGGTGCGGTGGGATGCATTTCATGCAACGGGCGGGGGGCAGGAGCGCGCTGCTTCGATTGCATAAGCGAGTTCGCCGTCACAGGGGACTGTTGCCTGTTGCTGCCGAGCTCCGACGCGGCCCGGCTGTTCACTAGGCCAAGTTCACATTGACCGTTTTGTCCGATTCTTCGCACGATTCGTTCGCGCGCGCTCTTTTCCATACGACCCTCTAAACCAGAACACTATTATTTCAAAATAAATTTCTGTAAAATAAGTGATGTGATCCTGCTTGTTGTAGTCCTGAGTGCTGCAACTCTCTTTTTGAGGTTCGTGATATCATTAACACTTTTCTTAGATTTACTTAATGTCAAGACATTTTTGTTATTTTTTTGTTTCGGATTAGATATCAACTTTATATATTGAGAGAGATAACAATGATTTACGGGACAACATAATATATTTCGTATGAGGCCACATTTCGATAGCACTTTAAATAACTGTTTAAATAACTCTTTTGTTACACTGTTTTTTTTTTGTTAATAATGTGCCCTAGTTACCTCGTTTGTGATGGTGAATAAAATATTTTACTCGAATTTGTTGAAAAATTGCTTTTTACAAAACACAACCGAAGCCGGTAACTTCATTAAAGATGAAATCTGAGAAAAGAATTCAGTTGATCCAGATGACGGGCGACACGACACGACATGCGATGAACACTACGCCTTAAGGTTACGAAATTGTTATTTACTTTTCTTAATGACTTACTTTTCTACTGAATGTTTGTCGTCGCTTCACAAGCGCGCTTATCCAGAGCTTTGTCATTTTGTAACAGCTGAAACTGTCTGTATGGATATGTATGAATACAGATAAGAATGATCTGTGATTAATTTGATTGCGACTAATTGTCACGTTTGTTCTGGGAGATATCGTTGGCATTGTACTTTAGTTATTTATAGTGTTTTTATTTTTTTCACCTGATAGCAGTATAATAAACTAGATTTTTATTGTTTTGTCCAGTCTAAAAAGTTATATCGAGCTTTAGAAAATAGTTCTTTTATACGTTATAATATTGTGGCCCTTATAATAGATATGGTTTTTGGCATTTATTCACCTATAACTCCTACTAATAAAGAGAGAGAGAGACAGAGATATATATAGATAAATCAATAAATCAATCAATAAATAAATGAAAGTGAATGAATGAACGAACGAATGAATGAATAAATAAATAAGATATTAAAATGTATAGTAAAAATCCATCCCATTACATATACCATGACGCGTTACGCTTTACGCGTCATTTTTCATATTTTTTTATGATGGTGGCCAGATTATTTTATGTATTTATGTAGGGAATTTATTTCTTATGCTCAGTTATGTAATCAGAAGTCATCTCTGTGATCATATCAGTATTCATAGGTTGTTATTTATTTCATAACATATATCCTACAAATCATCCTAATAAAATATTATGTGAATGATTGTTTGAATAAACCACAGCTTGCCACTGTATTCCTGGAAGCATTCCTGTCTATGACGCCTAGACGACAGGGGCCTGATTTTGCTAAAAAAATAAATATTCGGCTGTGATTTGACGACTACCCTTTGCTTCGGTGTGAGGTGTCTAAGTCCCTTAGTCGCATTGTACGACATCCAATAGAGAATATTGAATGGTCCTATATGTTCATGTGCCTGTATGGTCCTATATACATTCATTATGTAATTATTATTACATAAAAACAACGTCATATTTTCTGTACGTAGTTTATTATTGCAAAATAACTGAAAAATTATGATATAAGTTCCTACTAAAAATATTTTTTTCTTTTTTTGTTTACAGAGTACGACACCATACTCTCGCTACACTTGTAAACCACCTACAGACTTGTATTACGAGCGTAACCGTGCACGTAAATTACGACCCAGAATGCGTTTAGCGCGAAGAAAGCGCGGCGCCGATGAAGTCGAGGAAGAACGTTCAGTAGCTCGGACTCTTACTTATGAGGACTCCGATCAATCACCGTCGACCAGCCAATCCAGGCCTAGTACTCCAGTCAGGAAAGTCGTATTAGACTACCAGATCGAACTTCGGGAATCATCAAGTCCCGAACCCGAGAAAAACCTTTCTTGGCAGAACGGTGACAGCGCCATGATTGCTAGCCGCCTTATTTCCCATGCACGAGAATCGCCCTGCATGGATGATAGGGCCATTAGTTGCTTGAGTTGCGGAAAGCTGCCGTTGATGCCTGTTACCAGCTCTTGTGGTCACACCAGATGCCAAGCGTATGTATTTCGTTTTACTTTGTATTCGGGGGGTGTCCGCTGTGCGTTTTTATTACATTTCTTCCTTCTAATTTTTCCCTCTCTACTCCACATTTCTGTTTGTCCCAATGTTAAATTTAGTGAATTGTATATATATTTATTTATAGTCTAATACGATTTGATGATGAAGCTGAAAAGACACAAAGCCACTTGTAACATCATTAATGTAACAAACCACGAGTGGTTCCATTAATGTTATTATTAAAATCCGTTCTATAAATGCGTAAATCTGTCACACTTGCACTGTTAAACGGTTTTGGCAAAATTAGGAATAGATATGACGACCTCGGTGGCGCAGTGTTAAAGTGCTTGCCTCTGAACCGAGAGGTCCCGGTTTCGATCCCCGGTCGAATCATGATGGAAAATGATCTTTTTCTGATTGGCCCGGGATGTTTATTTACGCATGTATTTGTTATAAAATATAGTATCGTTGAGTTAGTATCCTATAACACAAGTCTCGAACTTACTCTGGGACTATCTTAATCTGTGCGATTTATCCTAATATATTTATTTCATTAGGTATATTTATTTATTTGTAGTGATTCGAGATCAAACAGGTAAAATAGGTAATTTAAGACTATGGTAATTCAAGAATTCAGTACTTACTAGAAACTGGTTTAAGAAAATAGTACATGATCATAGATTTAATATGTAAATCAATTAATCGTTTAATAATATATCAATCGGGGCTCCAAAAGGTTTCATTATATAATATTAATGAGTCTATACTTCATTTTGAATTATTTGATTCAACATTGTGCGTGCAGCTTCTTCTTGATGTGTACGTTGGCATTTCAATTCATTTTATTTTCATTAATTTATTTTTATTGTGTCTTTGTTATGTTATTGTTCATAGGGATTGGTAAACTTCGATTCATATTGCAATCATTGTCTCTTGTTTTTCTATAATTTTTTTTTTTTCTTTGTTTCTTTATATCTCGTTGAAAGTTTAGAAATGTATATGTGTTGATCTTGGTTCATCTACTGTAAACATAAGTTTCATACATACAAAAAATAACATAAGTTTTAGTAAACATAAGTACCTATATAACTGTAACGCTGTTGGTTTTCTTAATAAATAAATAAATTCATACCTATATCTACTTAGTGAAATGTTCTCCACCAGGTGTGTACAAGAGTCCGTGATATGTACTTGTGGGATCTCACACACCCCCTGGCTGCTAAATGTCAATGTAATGGTTCAAGGGATCACCCAAAAAATCCAATCTTCTGAGCCAGATTTAAGGTAATTATCATATTGTACATGAAATTTAGAGTATTTAATGTTTATACTTGTAATATAATAATCTCCGAGAGTTATTCGATGTGTTATACATGGAACTCTCGGAGATCATTATATTATAATCTGCCATTGTCAACTGTATGAACTTGAAATATTCTCCACGTGACAAATTAAGCTGATAACATAGTTGTAACATGTTGCCATGGGCATTGCAATTGTTTAGTTGTTTATACATATCATTAACTTTAATAACGTTTCTACAGGCAGTGGATGTTGACTTCTGAAGATGAGGCCGGCGCCCGGGGTGGTGCCGCGTCCACTCCGTCCGTTATAGGTAGGTTTATTATTGTATATAATAGGGGTGTTGCGGATGTTCCATAACGCGTCAAATGACACATTTTTAAAACGCTTGCGGTGTTATGCTTCTTATCTTCCTTGATGTTTCAAACTAATATTGAAGTTATTTTTGAAACTTGTAAAATTGAAAATGTAAATTTAAAAAAAAAAACAAAATGCTTGTACGTTTGTTCATACTTCCGTAACATCCCTAAATTCGTGCAACTGCGATTTTTTATATATTGATTATATATATATGCATATTTAAGCGAATATTATTAAGAATTTATGAAGCTATTTTATTATAAGTTATTAATAGAAAAAACCTTTTGCTTGCGTAAATGCGTAATATTTCAGTAATTTCACGTTCCGAAAACCCTATCAGTCCTCTGTTTTAGGCCGTGTTCGGACTAACGTAATACCGGCAATGTATTATCGGGAAATAGTTCGGCGAACTTAGGCGGATTAGCCATACATTCCTGACTTTTCATACCGGAAAATAAAAGCTCTAATACAAACAACGCAATATTCGTACATTCGCGTGGGAATCTGTGAGTTCGGCGATAGTGTATAGAAGGCATAAAAAATTGAAATTAGCCAAAACGCGAAATTCTAATGCGATTTCAAAATTACGCCCGTCCGAACACGGCGGCATTGCTTGATCCCTTATGAGCGTGAGAGAGGTACTTTGATAGTACCTAATCAAATAAAGTACCTATTATATAGATAAAATGGATAATTTTCGCCAAAATCAGAATTTGGTGTAAATCGAAAATGTCGTTATTGATGATGATGAATAAGTCAAGAATTTAGCCATTCCAAGTGACAACGATAATAGATTTGAATATGCACTTGATGCACTTCGCAATTGACATAAAAGACTATTTTATTTGGACCTCAAACCTCAATTTGGGCCGATTCCTAGAACTGGGTTGATAATAAGCATTTCTTATACAATTTCTTATATAGCAAGTATCTTCCTAGTCAACATCCTCGCAATGTAAGCGAATGTATCTATCAATCATTTATCGTATAGATTTCATAAAACCTTGACTCGAGTAGCACCGGACCGTCGCCGTCACCTTAATATTGTTATTTCAATTTCCATTTATTCAGGTAATGTAGATCTATTGTGTTAGTATAAATTATTCTACGTAATATATGTATTTAGCAAAAGATAAAGTAATTTCTACACGCCATACCCGAAGCAATGACTTTTAGAAGACTGATGTAGCTACCACGAATTCTGATTATGAGGAGACTTTTTCTTTTCCTAAGTACTTAATGAAGAAAAGCTATTCACTACTCCTCGGCCGATTTCTTCTTAACCCTTTGTTGTTATGCTCAGAAATTCTCGTGTTTCTTGCTATAAAGTGGTAAGGATTTTTATTTTAAATAGTATAACAGTATTTTCGTAATATAACTGTATTTTTTTTTACATATTTATGCATAAACTGCTGCTTTTTCTGTATTGTACATACATATGTGTATTAAAAACAAAAATCTTATCAACGAATATAACTTTTTAACTCTTTAAACTCCGTATGCGTGATGGCTTAAACATTACTTCCCCTAAATAACCGGCTAAGTGTATGCCGGGTAATGCTCAGTGTAGGGTTCCGTAGTTTACCACCACAACCAAACGTGTGCCAGTCAGATTCACTGACCGAGTTTCGTACCATGCCACCAGTTGTTCGAAGTTTTATATTGGAATACAGTTGATCGACTATTGCTCAGAACCTTATGAAGTGTTAGTTTTTCTTCTAATTATACGTTTGAATTCCTAACAACAACCTTTTCGTTGGTATTTATTGTTGTAGCAGGTTGGACACTTGACTCTAACGAAAATTGGCACATTATAGCTTAATAATTTACGAACATCTTAATAAATCCAAAAAGGACTTCCATGCGAATATTTTGAAAGGCCTATACAACAACACTCCAAGCTATAGGAAAGTAGTAAAAAAAGCAATCCCACTTCACTTGTAGGGGAAGTACCCTAAAACTAAAACTTTCAAGATTTTATTCTCCCAAACGATTTTATTTGTCAGCGTGAACGTCCATCATTGTCAAAAGTATGTAGTTATAAAAACAAACGCAACCATCATAAAATAAACTAAAATATTGTAACAACGCTAACAAAACGGCGGCGCTAGTGTACGAAAAACAGTTGCCACTATTTCGCAAATTGTGACTACATTTTGTATTACTGAAAACTACAGTTCTTTAAAAACCTTTTCTAGTGAAGCATAAATTGATAAAATAGTTTTTTCGTTTTCGCCATTATATGACATATATTTAAAATTTCGTAGCTTAATTCATAAGTACGCAATGTAGGCCTCTGACCGTATGGTCAGAGGCCTAAGGTAACTTATTGCACGTTTGTAGAGTTATTTAATCGATATTTGATTCGATTTAATCGATACCATACAAGCTCACTCGCACATATCGCGCTCGGCGCCATCATTATTTTCTGTGCGAGGTAACGTTAGCACGTGTCATACTTTTTTCTTTGTTTCGCAAAAATGTCGAAAAGAAAAAACAGTGAAAAAATACATCAATATGAAGAGAAATTCAGACGTTTAAAAGAAGATAAGGTTGGCCCTTCTCGTCGTCGAGTTATAATGTACTCGGATTCGGAAGAAGAAATGGTAAGTACCATTTTCTTCTTCCGAATCCGAGTATATTATAACTCGCCAATTTTTTGTTTTTACAAAAATATTAAGTGCCTGTAGATATTACCCTAGAGGTCGTATGTAGGGATGGTGTACACATAGGTTTTCAGCCTATAGGTTGTCTGAGAGTCAACGAAACGCCCCCTACTGAGGTGACAGCGGCCATAGAGGATGCACCCGAAATCGACTCCGATTTTATAACGGCACTAGGAGACCCAGCTGATGAAAAAACCGACGTATGGACAAAAATACCATCAAAATCTCGCCGATCGTTGGCTACCGCTATTATGTGGGGGTCGTTCAAAGGAAAATAAAAAATCCCTCCTTAAGGAACATAATATTCCAGAAAATAGTAAACTTCTTAGGACTCCTACCCTCAACCCTGAGATTTCGGCCGCGATTTCCGAAACCGTGAGGACCCGTGACAAGAAGTTTGAAACTGCTCATCAACAACTGGGCCTTGGAATTTCGGCCATAAACAGAGCACTAACAATACTTGTTACGAGTGTAGAAGACAAAGACACAAAAGTAAAATTCATTAAAATGCTGTCAGATGGCTGTCGCATTTTATCTGATCTCCATTTCGTTGAAACACAAACTCGAATGAAGGCTATAACGCGTGCCTAAGATAAGGCATTCCTTCATGTTGTAGAAGATGTAGAAAGAGATGAGTCACTTTTTGGGTCTAAATTATCAGACAAAATCAAAGCTATTAAGACAATTGAGAAACAAGGCTTACAAATACAAAAACCTGCTCCACAACAAAAAACATCCTCTACTTCTCAACCGACAACTAGAAACCGCTATGAGGGATACTGGACAGCCCCAACCCGCCAGTGGTTGTCAAACAAGGGGGGGAAGAGCAGGAATGATGTAGACCTCGTCATCAATCCAAAGGACAGCCCAAGCATAGACAAAATAACGTTATGTTTAAGTTATGATGGAAATTTTGTAAAGACAATAATGTTCACTTTCTCGAAGCCTCGACGTCACAAGTACTTATTTTTCTAACTAACCAGTTTGAAAATGGAACTGCATATGGTTCCTTAAGCACACATCCTCCGCACTCACCTTTCTGTTACGAAGAGAAATAGGTGAAGACGGCCGCATCAAAACACTTTTTAAAGGGGCTTATAGATTAAGACCATTTACCCCCAAATATTCTGCGACTTGGGACCCCCAAATTGTTATAAACTTTATTTCTAAATGGTACCCCAACAAAAGTTTGAACATATCACTAAGAAATTTGCGATCTTATTAGCTCTTTGTACTGCACAAAGGGTACAGACTTTGTCACTCATAAAAATAAATGTTATGTCGAGTACTAGTGGAGTGAAAATTATTATCTCCAATTACTAAAAACTTCAGCACCTGTCCGGGACCAGCTAGTTTTGTTTTTTGAACAAAACAAGGATTTGTCCAGCCACCATTTTAATAGAATATTTAGAAATAACACTACCGTAAAGAAAGGATAAACTCCAGGACAGCGTCTGCTCAATCTATCAGCAGATGGATTAAACAGACGTTGTACGTGAGCGGCATGGACGTCAATGTTCAGCGCGCACAGCACGCGGCCACGTCGGCCGCGCATGCAGCCGGTGCGTCTCTTGACGCAATACGCAGAGCCTCAGGCTGGCTTAAATCTTCGGAGACTTTCGCAAGATTTTATTAACGGCCCATTTGACTCTGATATTGATTAAATGATTGGATTATTTTAGACGAAAATAAAAGTTATTTTTGTTAAATAGTATATTAAAAAAAAAATGAAAATTATTATACATTACCCATACAAAACTTCGAAGCGTAGGTGGTGTAATGGTTAAAAACGCCGGCTATGGATCGAAAGGTCCCAGGTATGAATCCTACTCGTGCCACATGAGTTTGTATACCAATCTGGTTCATGTATAGTAGTTTTCATCGAACTTGCTTCCGATGAAGGAAAAACATCGTGAGGAAACCTGCACACTTGTTAACTTGTGTGTGAAATGGAGAAGGCAATGGCAAACCACTCCATTAATAATGCCAAGAAAGTTGAAACGTGTGTTTCATTCCATGTAATGACCACGACCCTCAGTCATGAGGAATACGTCGACTATGAAGAATACGAAATTTCATTCTCTAAACATCTACATTGTGTACTCATATCTGAAGAATGAAGCTACGAAATATAATATATGATCAAACTTCTAGAATGAAGTTCGATCATTATTATATGAGTAAGCTTCATTCGAAAATATAAGGATACACCCTCCCAAAACCCTATGAAAGTTTCGTTAAATTCTCTAAAAAGAATGATGGCGCCGAGCGTGATATCATATAATCGAATCAAATATCGATTAAATAACTTTTCTGTTCTTATATCTTCAAATGAAGCTTACTCTAATAATAATAATTGAACTTCATTCTAGAAGTTCGTTTGATCATATAAAACGTGCGCGATATATCATCATTAGAAGTCATCACCATAAATCTGTAGAACACACATAGCTTTCTTTGCGAACATTAACCAAGTTATGATGTCACATCTACATGTCATTTAATATGGATTGTTTGGACGAATCCAAAAATGTGTGATTTTATTTTTGTCACATCTTGGAAAGCATTATCACTGTATTTTTTCACTGGTGTATTTATTAATAAAAGGACCTTCAAAATGTTAAATTTTACATATATAAAAATCAATTTAACTAAGCTATAAAATTTTGTTTTCCCTCTAATTATACGTGTATATCTATTATTAACTTTAAATGCATGTCAAAACCGCCACGTCTATTAGATAATATGTATGCTATATGTATGCTGATACACGATCCATTGCCTTTATCAGCTATATGTAGACGCTAGTTTACAAGTTCATTATAAAATGTTTTTAAGAGACACATATTATAAAAATCTTGTTACTGCTTACTTACTACCCTTGTTACTACCCCCTTTGTCCTGTCTTTGCCCTTTCTTTGCCGTGCGAACACATTTTCATACCATAAAAATATTCTCGGAAATATCCAGCCGTTTTTTGATGAGCACCGGGCATATTATCAAAAATATCAAGTTCAACGCGCAAGTTTGCTAGAAGTGTACCGATAAAAATTATTGTACCAACGTCGTCAAGACAATAAGTTGTCGGATTTTCGTCGTCTGCGTAAGTAATCGAGAACTGAGCTATTATGTAAATCGGCTATTTGTCTGTTACAATGCTGTTATATAAGCATATTGTCGGCGTTAGCGTTACGATGGAGAACGGAGGTCGCAGGTTACGTTATTATTCGATATATAGGTCGACATTGCACTGTGCAAGTCACACTAAGTAAAAGCAGTCACTCTTCTTTAAAAATGCCACTATTTAGTCCACTAAATTATATAGATTTACAAGCGGCCCGTACCGGCTTCCGTTTCTCGTCACATGTTCTGGTTATTATAAAAAATTAGATCTTTGCTAATGAAATGCTGATCTTTAAAAATTCCGCCCCGTTCACCGTTTTGGTATGCCCTCGCTCAATATCTTATATACGTAAAAGTGTTTAAGTATGATATGATTCGAGTCTCTGTAAATCACATTTCCTTAATTGGTGTTTCCTTTAAACACCAAATTTGGCCTGAGTTTATTCATTACTAACAGAAAAAAAACAAAGATTAAAAATTACTTTCTCTTTTTTACTTTCATGTAAAATCCTTGATGCAAAAACGAAATAAAAATTAGATATTTTCTGCGGAAATCTAGTTTTAGTCATCAATTAATGGATGTTTTTTTGCCCATTGCTTTTTCTGTTTCTTGTGTATATGTTTTGTATTTAATATGCAATAAAATTATTTCAATCACACAAACAAACATAAATATTATTTTTACAAAAAAGTAATTTTTGACACAAGCTTTTAATAGTTTTTAAAAAAATCTTGTTGAATTCAATGTATGACTTAAAGTCACGTCCATGTTGAAAATCGTTGAATAGTTCAACCGTTGAAAGATCCTTGGTGCATCCGTCACAAGGTTTTGCTTGTCATACATTGTCATGGACACTAAAAAATTTCAACAACTGACTGACTGACTGACTGACTGACTAACAGACTACGTGCAGCCGAAAATATTGGGCATAGGAAGCTGAAAGTTGGCATGTAGTTCCCTGCGGAGTGTAGGTTAGCACTAAGAGAGGATTTTTGAAAATTCTACCCCGAAGGGGGTGAAAGGGGTGAAAAACTTATATATAAAAATTCTATACCGTTGAAGTTAGTTACGAGAAGCCGCGGGCAAAAGCTAGTCTAGTATAAACGGACTTACGTCCGTTCGAAGTCAGTTTGTACTGTCAGAACAATAATCGTTGAGTCGTTGACCTACCGGGAATTACCTCGTAGAACAAAGTAAAATAACATTTAATTATCGTATTTAATAATGTCATTGCATCCACTCATTTTATTTTATACTTACTCTTGCAAACCCTATTGAATACCTCCGATTGATATTGGTTTAAAACATGAAGAATCTTATATTGAAAAGAAATTTTTAATTTTCGTTTAAAGTACTGAGCTGCGGCACTTCGCTTCACAGTTTCCCCGATGCTCGTCAATATCACTATATTGAAGGGCATCGGGGAAACTGTAAAAGAGCTTCTTGGTATTACAGTAAATTAAAAGGGACTGCGAAGTTTTTAAAAGCGTCTGCTTTCAGTACGAAGCTTTTGAACTTCAATTCCTGAAATTTCTAGACCAACTCTTCTAGCTACGTGCTCTAGAAAATCATACAACTATGTATAATACTATTATGCACATACACACCCACAAGTTTATAGTTAAACTTATGGTTAAAAATTAAGTTTAGTTCAACTTAGAATTTGCGTTAAAACTTACTACTACTTTAATTGGAATCACAATATCGAATTATTTTGTATCCAGTTAAATAGAGAATAGATAAACAAATTAGAAAAGTCTTTTACTAGTCCCCGTTTTCTTTTTTTTTTCTATTTTATGCTGTTTTAATGATCGTAAAGTAAAATCTTTCTCTGTCCATGGCAAACAGGCGTACGGAGCAGTTTTTGTTTTACCAAGTTGCTAGACACAGATATTGTACCCGCGTAACATTTTCTATCACTGTATTTATTAGGCAGTATTATGCCCGACGAAGACCGGGACAGGTAATTTTTATGCGTTAGTGCCATCTGTATTAAACAATATATAATCTATCCTAGCGTAATAGTATAATATAGTATTTTAGGGGCTATATTATTACCTTCCGGACCATAATGTTAAATTCCAGAAATATATATTTCTGTAATATATATTTTAATTACCTAAAATTTAGCCAATTCTACTATATACAGAAAACATACATAGTAAAAATATACTATGTTTTACCTAATATTTAAGCAATTAATATTTTAGTTTTATATTGTAATTGCACACTTTACACGACAAGTTGTAAGTAGGTACTTGTTCGATTATAAATTTACATTACATAAAAATAAAACTGCATATATTGTGTACCTAATGTAAAGATGCGCCCTGATTAACTAACCACGGATCACATTTACACAAAATAAATTATGTACTTCTTTTCTTATTATATTTCTTGGATTCCCCTCAAATACTATTTTAGCGCTACTTTGAAATAATACTGTTTTTCAGATAAAAAGGTGGTGACCCTACGGGCTAAGCAAAAGCATGTTTAATGTCTGGTGTACTAATTGAATTTAAGAGTTTTATGTTCCGTTAAGTAGCAGTGCATTACATTAGTATGTGAAAATAATACAATGAGACAATAGGATAATCTATAAAATAAATCGGGTAATTTTTTAATTACTTTTATTTATATTGTTCTCTTTAAATTCAAATTCATGCGGTCGTCAATAACAAGAAATGAAGAATAATAACCCTGTCAATAATAGGAATTTCTATGGAATGTGCATAACCAACAAATTTATTTAAACTTGACGTCACCATTTCAGACCAAAGCATTCCAATTTACTTTATTTAATGAAAATTAAAAATTAAGCAGAATTTATTAAAATTACGTTATATTCGTGTTTGGTTCATCATTCGATATTTAATAATGAAATTTAAACTTTCAAATTTTAAATTTTACTAGCACTAACCGGCAGCTTTGCCCGTAAATTTCCCATGAGAACAGCTAAGTATTTTTTCGGGATGAAAACCCTACGCTTCGTCCCATACTCTATGTCCTTCCTTATATTTTAAACTACATATATTCCAATTTAAGAGGTAATAAACAAACTTATTTTCGCGTTTATCTATATTCTGTCTAACCTAATTAAGTATAGGCCAAGTAGGATGGAATAGAGAAATTCGAGTAAAAACATACTGCGATGTTTTGATTCAGTAAATTATAGTTCTCCACTATACTTTTAAGTCGTTAATTTCCTGTGACATGCCAGCTAAAGTGCCGCTGCCTGATTAAATAACTGCAATTGCTAATAAAACGAGTGATTTGGAACGCCAAGTTTAGGCAGACAAGTTGAGCAATATGATGCCAGCAAAATGGTATTTATCCTATACTTACTTACAAAGCGGGCTTCAGACTTAAGACTCGATGTCGCGTACATTGAGAAACATCGACGCGATGCGACGCCATAAGAAAATATGAAATTGTACATATTCGCCTGTGGCCAGCCTCCCAATCGCGCTCGTATTTTTTATCGTTTCAGTTACAACGTTGGTACAAGGTCTTATTTTAATCCAAGATCCTACGATACACAGAATTGCACATGTGAAAGTTGGTCTAATAGTTTGTAAAGCTTACGAGATTTGGCCCGAACAAACAACGAACAATTTGAAATCAAATGAAAACAGTTATATTTTCAGCTATTGTACAATAAATGAAGTTGGTCGAGTAAAACATTTCAGTGGAGAAACGAAAACAAGGGACAAATATACGCATATCGAAATTTTAACAGGCTATAAAATGCAGGAAAGTTTGTGAAAATACATTGCACGCTCATAGCCATCGCTTCATATTTAAATTTTAAATAATACAGTAAACATGTGCATATGTTGAATTGTTATCAATTTTGAAGTTGCGTGTAACTTTACATAATATTTATAATGAGAACTAGTTATTAAATTGACTAACATGTTACATTTCTTAGTATTATATGTAAAGGTTTAGATGTAACATCATTTTATTTTAGCTATAGTTGCTGACCTATTCATGAGGCTAGGTAGGTCGTTGTCAACTGAGCCGATAGCGAACTTGAAACGTAAATACCCAAGAAAGCGTGCAAGGCACGAGGAGCGGCGGACAATTGACAATTTTAATTATTTTTTAATGGCAATGATGAATTGCAGTAGCATGCATTATTTTATTCAAACTTACAATCAAGAATTATATAATGTGGGCAACGAATTACTTATTAAAAAACGAACTGAACACCACATTTTGCTATAAAAATACACCTTCATATGCTATAAAATTGATTAATCATTTTGTATTTCCATACCCAGTATCAGTATTGAATGAAAACTAATAGACCTGTATTTAGTTACAATTTGCTGAGCCAAACTCAATACCGTATCTCAATTTGCCTGTAATACAAGTCTTTGTCGGTAGGTCGAATTTACAGCCTGCACAGTCCATTAACCACGTGAGTTTCCTTTGATACGGGAAGGGAATCATATTATCTTAGGGATACCTTTGACTAATATATAATATATTTCATGTGTGGCGCACATATTTATATATATATATATATATTATAGCACATAAATAAATAATTGCTCGGTGCTATAATATGCAACTAATGTTGCACAAACACGTGTACTTATTCATAAAACTAAAACACGTGTTATCACGAACACAGATTGATATTGTCACAAAACCGCTGCATTCTTATCGCCGGTGCAGTTACGTAATGATTGTTAAACTCTGACTCCATTCTAGGTTATATAACAACGGCATTATGTAGAAGAGCGTACAAAATGTCACAGACGTATGATCGTCTCTGTTTAGTTGACTAGCTGGCCATGACGACGCGATGAGACGTCACAAATATATCGGACGTAAATAATGTTTTGTACTTTATAAAATTATGCAACTGTGTTGTACATATTTGAATTTATTGCTTACAAGTTGTATCGGGTTCACCCATATGTATTTATCATAATAGCTATTAGTTATTAGTACCTATTAGTACACAATACTAGATGTATTTGTATGGTGAAGGAAAACATCGTGAGGAAACCTGCACACTAGATGGTGGTGGGTAGGTGTAAAAGTCATGTCATATGCATTTAGGTAACTTGAATAAAATATAACACCTGGGTTATCAATAACACACTCGATAAGAAAGTATGTATTATAAATATAATTAATGTGTTGTAATTAGTATATATACGAATTGTTATTTAAATAACAAAGAAAGATTCGTCGTCTGTACGGTCGGCTGCAAGTCCAAAAGTTTTGCAATACTTTTGAATTTCATTTCCTAGGAATAAGGTTCCATGATATGACTGACTGACATTTGCGGGTGTCCTAGCGTCGCGTTGCTTGCGGCTGCTGTTTGGCGAAACGTCTGTTTATGTCAGGGTCTCCACCCGGATAATTGGGAATAAACTTGATATGTTTGGTTTTGAATTGTTAGTAAATGGATTTACTAACAATTCAAAACCAAATGCGTGCGACATCAATGTGTCTGTACCAAAGGAACTATTTACTCGAAATATAACTAGGTTTCGTAAAATAATTCTTGTTCCAATTTGTTTTTATTTTTGTAATTTTTGTGATGTAATCTTATGATCCTCTAGATCAGTGTTGCCAAATTTTTTAGGCAAAGCGGGATTTTACACCTTAAGGATGTAATAAGAAAAAAAATCGCAGAAAGTTTAAAAATTTTTAAAGTTTTTCATATTTTTAATCTAACATAACAGTTAAATTGTATTGAAAATTTAAATTACTTGATTTTTTGAGCAAAACAAACATTTTAGGTTACTTTTGCGTTGATACTGAAAATCCAAAAAAGCGGGACTGAGCTATAAATTCCATGGACAGTAAATTCTGGAGTTGTGACGTCCCGTCATAATCGGGACGTCTGTCAACGCTGCTCTAGATCCAAGGTCGTATCATTGAAAACTGCATTTTTAAGTGTTATAAGTACAGTATAAATAGTTTACATTGTTATTGCATTGTAATAAACTTTTAACGTTTTAATTACTATTTTACGTCGCGGCAATATAAACTTTGTTACGTAATATTTTATAATGAAACCTTGAAGTAAACGTGATCACATAATACTTTCGAGTACTTTCATTACAAGGTCGAAGCTCATGTGACATTCAACCAATTTGCTCCAGGTTTCATCAACGCTTACATAATTGACCGAGCGAGCGAAGCGAGCGAGGTATAACATTCTACTTGAGGCAAAAATACATTTTTTTATGTATGTAAATATGTATGTTTGTAACGCGATAACTTTTTAAATTTAAAAGGTTATATACCTTTCTGTCAATAGAATAAGTTCTTAGAGCACCAAAATCGGCTAAATCGTTTTCAAAATATTCACAATTTTGTCAAATCTCATAAAAATTATTATAATCTCATAAATAATTTTGTTTAATTATTTTATGTAGGTAGATACCTATACGAGTATATTGTTGAACAAGGCAAGCGCAGGCGTGTGAAGCCAAAATACTAACTTCGAAAAAGATGTTTTGAGATATTTGATTGAATGTATATTTTATTGCATCTAGAAGTTAATGTAGTTATATGTGTCTTTTATGTATTTAGCCGAGTCAATTTTAATAAAAATTGTAAATAAAATAAGAAGATACGGCTTATAACTTGTATTGTTAAAATAAAAAATAACGTAAAGTGTATATTTAGGACATGGCTAAACACTGTAACGGACATTACAGTGTTATGTCGCACTATCAAATTTTGCTTCAACCTAATTTTGTATTGATGGATAGCTGTGACTATTTTTCTTGTATATATTCGCGAGGTGATTGAATGTATATTTTATTGCATCTAGAAGTTAATGTAGTTATATGTGTCTTTTATGTATTTAGCCGAGTCAATTTTAATAAAAATTGTAAATAAAATAAGAAGATACGGCTTATAACTTGTATTGTTAAAATAAAAAATAACGTAAAGTGTATATTTAGGACATGGCTAAACACTGTAACGGACATTACAGTGTTATGTCGCACTATCAAATTTTGCTTCAACCTAATTTTGTATTGATGGATAGCTGTGACTATTTTTCTTGTATATATTCGCGAGGTCGACGTTCGCGGCGAAAAACTAGTTAGTGTAATTAAAATTTGCTAGCAACAAGTACGTTTTCATATAATAATTATAATTTGTTCTATAATGCCTACTATGGACTTACAATAAACTGGTTAGAAACAATTTGACGTAATAACTATATTACAACCTATATAGATAAATTGCAATTTTTTTTCTTAAAGAACGCGAACAAGAGGCTGGTCCCTCTGCTGATGACGGAATTTCCCGTGGTGATGACGGGAATGGAGAGGAAGCGGCAGGTGGTCCAGAACAGAATGAAATGAAGGACAAGGAACTGTTCCGAATGCCGATTACGCCTCAAGTAAGTGAAGACTAACTATTTTGTAGTCTGACATGAGTACGAAAAGGTAAAACAATATAAGTTTCATTGGATAAGGTTTACATCGATTACACCTCATATAGGTGATCGAGTCCCTCAATTACCAGTAGGCTGGTCTACTAGTACACACAACATTTTTACTATGTATGATGAAAAATTTGGTCGGGTAAGTCGCAGTAAGTACGCGGATACCTGGATGGCGAACTTATACAGAGGCTTATTCTCAGTCAGCGGAAAGAAGATGAAATGATGATAATAAACTGAATGCTTTGATGACAGGACCGCTTAGATTACGCGAGCCTTCTCACCCGTGAAGGCAAATTCATGGAAGCGGCTCCTCACTTGGCCCGCCTGGCCATCTCCACCGGCGCCAATGCTCTCACCGCCCGGAAAATGCTCGTAGAGGTATGGGTATATCATTCGAATATCTTAAACCATTATTCAGAAGTTTTTCTGACTATGTGTACCCATAATAACTTGTAACATTTTCATGTTTAATAACACCATGTCTTGCAATTTATCTTAACCGTTACCTTCATAATTCAAATCATTTATTCAGAAACTAGCTGATGCCTGCGACTTCGTTCGCGTGGCCGAACAATTTTTGGTAAGGAGACAATATTATTCGATTTGTATACATCAACAGGCGTTTTTTAGCATTTCCATCAGGCTGAACAACTTTTGTTAAGGCGTCATTTCCATATTTCCTATAGTTTCGCTGGACCATAACGAGTCTGCATCAGGTGTTCCAGATCATCAACTTTTGTTTAAGGCGATTTCCTAAAGTTTAGCTGTACCATCATTGTTCTCCATCTAGTGTTCCAGTTTTCAAAATCATTTATACCCTATATTATGCCCAGGCTTAATATCTCTATAACATAAAAGTTTCATTCAAATCCGTCCAGTAGTTTCGAAAATTAGCGTGTACAGAGTTTTTTTTTCAAATTCTTTCTCTGTTACTATGACTCTATCACCTAATTTTTTTTAAATGTAAAGGTATTGATTAGACCTTCACAGGCACATTACACGTAAATATATATATCGATGTGAGACATAATTGTCTGCCCACGATGCCACCACCAGATTGACCATTGGATGCCACGCTCGATTCCCATGACTCATTCCTTCATTCATCGACATTTCAGACACTTGAAGATCACAAATCACGTACATGTTTTACAAATAAAATTTTAAGGTCACTAATGAATTATTATAATAAAAATAACAATTAAATGTAAAAATAATAATATAATTGTAATTCAATAAGTTTATTATCTGCACTAGTCTATTCGACTTACCCGAGGGCGGCATTGTCAAAGGCAATACCTCAAAGGGATGCCAGTTTGATTGTACCTTTGCGAATTAGTCACAAAATAGCTTATATCGAGTAGTATACAGCTCGAATACCTGACATACCTTTATTATATTCACATGCACACCATTCTTGTTGCTTCCCGTTTCCTGAAAATTGTCCCATGTCGTTCCCCGCTACGTGTCCCACTCCCGCTTCCCGTAACGCGTGTCGAACATTTCTTGGACCTCTTCAAATATAAGTAAGTTTCGCATAAATTTCCACCCCTACATCATTCCCTCAGAGATACAATTTTCAAAATCTGATTAATGCATTATTATTTTATCTATTACAAATTTAAATAAAAAAATTCATGTGTCTCACTTAAAAAATACGAATTTTAATACACTTAATAACTTGCAACCCCTGTTTCGCCCCTATAGGGATGTAGTTTTCAAAACCGAATTAATGTATTATTTATTATTTTTACCAATACATACAAAAATACTGTAATTTATATAAAGAGACGATGTGTTAAAATATTATTATCTTTAAAATACGACTGACAGGTGACGCTTTAAACCAAACATTGTTCGAATACAGCGCTTTTTAACAGTACATCGTATAAGTTGAATTACTCCAAAAAATATTCCGTATCTCGGTACAGATTCACTAGGCCAATAAGCTGCAAGTAAAGCATTAACGTTTATTTCTGTTGACAGTTTATACAAAGCAAATGATGACCTACTCAGTCTTTTACAAAGGTATTCTATATGCTGTTTCCTATTTATTCTTGAGTCGTATATTTTCAACATCATTTATAAATGGCCTTGTTATTCAATATTGTAATTATCGAAATGATTTATAATAAAAGGTAGTATAAATATTCATTTAGAATTTGTACAAAACTAATTCTTTTAGCTTTAAACTATTAAGTAAACACTAAATAAATATTTACTTTCTTTCATTAGTTTATACGTTAAGAGTGCATCTACAAAAACATGCTTTTCAATTTCAATATTCGGGTAATATACCTACTCCCAGTTAGATGTGGACTTAATAGATTATAATTACCATTGGAGTAAGTCTGGGGTGGTGGCGGACGAGTTAATTTGATCAACTACCAGTGCGGTGTCTATGTTATCTGATATGCACCAAACGGAGTTTATTTAAAATATTTAATAATAAATGTAATAAAAAATGCACACAACATTTTTCACGATGATGTTTTGCGAAATTGAAGTTCTACATTCGATATCACTTTATCATAATGAAACCTACTAAACGGACCAACTGTTTCGAATATTGTGTGACATCAACCTGTTGGACATCTTCAAAAATCACTTCAGAGACTTGGATTACTTATATATACTACGTAATTATACATTAACAGGCCATATCCGAGTTGTCTAAGGAGGGAGACATATCAGAGGTGGAGAAACAGCTGTGCGATGCGATCAGCGCACAAGGGACAACCAAGTGGCTGAGCCCTGGCGACTTGGAGTGCGTGTTTTGCTGCGACACCCTCAACGACCCGGTGACCACCCCTTGTGGCCACACCTTCTGCCGCCAGTGTCTGGAGCGCTCCCTAGATTACAGGAGCACCTGCGCGCTTTGCATGCAAGTCATGATCAATTTCAACCTCCAGGAGGTAAGTTAGAACTTACCTATCGGTCTCCGATATCATAACTCGTGTTTACCCGTGGTTCAGATGGCGGCATATAGCCACCAATTATCTGGAGGCCATTCCCAATAATCTATTTACAGAGTAAGATGCTTTCTAGAGTTAGGAGACCAAGCATTTACTTTTATATTTTATTTTATTATTTATATTATTATTACATTTTTATTTTATTAACACAAAAACAAATTACAATCCTTAGGTATATCATTTATAAACAAAATACTATAGAGAAGGTAACAGGGTGATTTTTTAGAGCTGGCTGAACTAGCCAATTGTATGATATATCAAATGCAAGCGAAATTCTGAAATATATATTTTTAACTAGTTTTGAAGTCGTTTGAGAAAATAGCCGTGATCAGTGATAAATGGTGAAATGTTTGCAGGTGTGCGTCACAGAAATTGTGCGCGCGGCGCTCGAGGGAATCGGCGCGATCAAGCCGCCCGAACCTCGCGACCCCAACCTCCTGCCCATACTGACCTGCTCGGGCCCTATTACCTTCCCGGGGTTTGTCTATAGCCTCCTACTAATATTTACTTTCAAGGAATTCGATAGCACGTTGTTAAGTTACTTTCGCTATGGTCGTTATTGTTATAGGTGATCAAAATTGTATCATCTCCTCCGTACTTCGCAAGCCACTTTACGCACGGTGCCGGTTGTTTACGGTTGTTAAAACCAACCAATCCAGGCCCATTTTCCTTATTCATCCACAGGGACGGCCATGGCAATAGGGACGATTGTTTATTAACAGGTCTTCGAATTGCTTTGTACATCTTGACTTACTACGTTGCTTTTAAACGCGGAAGTACACATGTCGATTGCTTAGGGCGCGTGTCACTGTATAGACATACATACATACATACTTATGACACGAGAATTTTATACATAGATGAAGCAGTCATAGTTTTTGTTAACATTAGTGACAGTGAAATGTGTTTCCCCAGTGTGCCGTGTCCCCTGTACCTGTTTGAGCCGCGTTACCGCTACATGGTGCGCCGCATCATGGAGAGCGACTGCCGCAGGTTCGGGCTCGTGGCTCAGGAGAGAGAAAGCGGCGAAGTTTCCGACTTTGGCACTGTAACTATAATTATTTGTTAATTATTAATATTTGTTTATACTTTTTTATTACATAATAGGAATTTGTCCATGTGTCTAAAACTAAATATATGTATATGCATATATGTATAGGGCTTGTACGGAATTAGGCACAAGTAACGTCACAAGTGTTGGTATCAATAAAATAAAATTGACATTTGATTGATTTTATACACAGGCAAATACCCTATTTATTACCCTATTTTTATTATTAATTACAATATTTACAACAAAAATATTTCTAAAGTGAAACATACTTTAGCTTAAAATATACGTTAACTTTTGAATATATTTATTAACAGATATTGGAAGTACACAACTGCATTCTGCTGCCAGACGGGTGCGCCGTCATATCTACTATTGGCATCTCCCGCTTCAAGGTCATCGCGCGCGACACTTATGATGGGTACGAAATATTCTCCTAATATTTCTCCAATAAACATATTTCCAGGAGCTCAGTGACGCAGTAGTTAATGCCCTCAGTCTGGAATAGTGTCAGTTAGGTCATCAATGTATTACATTGAGCTCGCCCGAGCTTCGTAAGCAAGTTCGGAAGGCGTGTTAAACCGTTGGTCCCGGTTATATATGCAGTCTTCAAAACCCGCCAATCCGCAATGCGACCGCGTGGTTAGCTTATACTTACCATCCATAAGGAAGGCCTATGCCCATCTGTGTGGAAGTTTATATAGCTATTAACGATTGAACCATATTTTCGCACTTAAGTACCAGTGGTAGATCACACAAGTAATATAGGTTTTATTTGTTGTTTTCTGATCCTAATCAAGGATTTACGCATGGGTGGAATTAAGTTATATATAATTCATGCAAATTATAGTTTCCGGTGTAATCGAGGCTCGATATTCGAGTTATGACATGGGCACAAGCGCAGCCAACCATCAAAAATTTTTGACGCAACGATTAATGGGTTGCGATCGAATTCAAATTGAAAGTTAACACTACGCACTCTGAACACAACATGTAATACGAGGGCTGCTATTTATGTATCCGGAATAACAAAATTAAACAAACATATATTATTACATATGGTTTTATTGTTTCTCGAAGTATTCTCCGCGATGATCTATGCACTTCTGCATACGATGAAACCAATTTTCAAAGCACTTTTTCCATTCTGATTGAGGTATGTCCAAAACGTGTGTTTTGAACGCATCAACGGCCTCTTCGCGGCTCGAAAAACGTTGACCACGTAATTTATTTTTAATGTTTGGAAATAAATAAAAATCATTGGGTGCCAGGTCGGGGCTGTACGGCGGATGACCCGCCAATTCAATCTTTTGACCCTCCAAAAAATTATTTGTTTCAGCCGACTTGTGGCAGCTAGCATTGTCGTGATGAAGTATGATTCTGCGTTGTGGGTTGTTCTTTCGTATTTTTTCAAAGACTTCTGGCAAACAAATGGTGGTGTACCATTCAGAATTAACCGTCCTACTATTCTCTAGTGGCACTGTAGCTACATGTCCGTTGATACCAAAAAAACAAGCGACCATTTGCTTTAAAGTGCTTCTCGCACGAACAACTTTTGTTGGATTCGGTTCATCTTGAAAGACCCACACCGTTGACTGCTGTTTAGTTTCAGGGTCATAAGCATAGATCCAGGTTTCGTCACCTGTGTAGATATTATAAACAGCTTTTGACGTGCCACGGTTGTATTTTTTATCATTTTCTTACACCAGTCGACACGAGCCTGTTTTTGATCTACGCTCAAGTTGTGCGGAATCCAACGCGAACAAATTTTTTTAACAATTAAATGTTCGTGTAATATCGCGTGTATACTCGTCATACTAATGCCCAGAGACGCCTCTATCTCGCGGTATGTAACATGACGATCTTGCATTACTAATTGTCGCACAGCATCAATATTTTGTTGTACCACTACCGATTTAGGACGACCCTCCTTAATTTCATCCGTGAGCATAGACCGTCCACGTTGAAATTCCTTAAACCAATAATACACAGTGGTTTTCGATGGTGCTTCATCTCCAAAAGTTAAAATGAGTTGTTCGATGCACTATTTTTGAGTTAATCCACGCCGAAAATCATAATAAATCATCGCGTGAAAATGTTCACGAGTTAAATCCATGGCAATGAAGACAAGCTATTTTCAAAATTGGCGCCAATTGAAAAAAACAAATGACAGGGACATGAAAAATATTTATTCTCTAGCCGAAGAGTTCTATTTTCAAATGTTGTAATTACTTTTTAAATATTCTAGAATTATTGGCCAGTTCCGGATACATAAATAGCAGCCCTCGTATTTACTTGATATTAGCAGATATTTGATAGAAATACTTCTGCTAATATCAAGTAAATTACTCTAAGAATGCGTGCATTCTTAGAGTAGAGTATAAGGAATAACGTTTGTTATTATAGATGGTGCGACGTAGCCCGCGTGAGCCCAATCACTGATATTCCGATCGTAAGCAACGACATTGTGGAAGGGCTCCGCGTGTTGGCGCGTCATATCTCGTTCAAGGTCGCCCTGTGGCTCAACTGCTTCAGCATCCAAACGCGAGAGAAGATCCAACGCCGTTTCGGTGCCATGCCCTACATTGACATTCAGGGCGATTGGTGGAGGACCTCTGATGGCCCCGTTTGGCTCTGGTGGATTATCTCCACTCTCCCTCTGTCTATGGAGATCCGGGTAAACTTTTAGCTAATTTATCATTTTGTGTCACGATTTTCGGCTCCCTCTGAAACGCTGTATAAAATATATTAATCACCTACAATAATAAATTAATGACTGTCATTAAATGTAAAAATATTTAAACTTTTTTCTTATTTTATCTTATTCTTTTTCGCAGTCGAATTAACAATTACTTAACAATCACATTTTGCTCAGGTCCTGATGCTGTCCACCGACTGTTTGCTGAAGCGCATGCGCGCCGTCCTGCGAACGTTGGACAGCTGCCTGGCTCAGACTCGCTTCAGTCTGGTCGAGTACGAGTTGACTCTCAAGGAGTGGTGGGACCAGCGGCCCTTGTGATCACTCACACCCCCCGCACCCGCCGCACCCGCCACAACCGGCATGCCACGCCGACGCCGAATGCACTTTTTCACCTACGGCCAATACTACTATTGCACCGTTGTTGCTTACCAAGTCAACAACCACGTGTATTTCTCATATTCTCTACCTTTTGTATTACTCTAAATATAATTATCCATCTAATAAACAGGGTTATATGTGATTGTAAACTTTCGTCAAATGTGCACGTTTACACCTATTAACATAATAAACTCTTATATGTCTGTTTAGAAAGGGTAAGTGTGCCAAAATCTACATAGTATTCAGGTTTTTTGCACACATCCTTCTCTTTTGATAAATGTCAATGTTTATATTTAAAAAAATAGCTCTATATATAGAGCACACTGATATATTTGTAAGTCGACCCTCCATTTTCTCGTAATAGGTGCAATTAAATTGTATGCAGTATTTTCCCGTTCACGGACGCTCAAGGAGATACAAAAGTAGTTAATGTGTTAGAACTGTTATGGGCAGTAGTGCATTCGCGGACGTATTTAGAGCCATTTTGTGGATTATCTCCACTTCTATATTCAATTTAAAATAAGTGTATCATGTTCATTAGGTCGTGTGTTCTTTTTTGATTCGCGCATGAGATAGTGCTATAATAATTTAAGACAATGAAAATAAATGTTGTTGTAGTAGTTAAGTCGAAGTGTTTTAAAGACATATCCATTCTACTCCCTTTCTATAATACTGATTGTCAATTATTTTGATCTTGAAAGGACATACCTATTGAGACTGTCTTATATACCGTACTATTAAGTTTCAATTTAGTATATATGATAATAGTATACTTGCATTTAATTTTAGTTATTGAAGATAGAAGCAGTGGCATGTGGTTTACCTTACTATTACCAGAACGTGTTGTACTATCAATGGAATGGAACTTATCATCTAATTTAATCTCTGAACTGAAACAAATAGGACTAAGATACAATTTGTGGTTTGTCTTTCTTTTATAGATATATAGTCTACATTTTAGGATAACCCACATATATCTGATTGTATTAAGATAATCTGTCTTTAAATTATAGATATATAGTCAACATTTTGATAAAGTCAGTAACCCTTATAAATCTGATTATATTAAGATAATCAAGTAATTAAGCTATTAACAGTAATCAAGAGAATATTTAGTGTGACCATAACTTTAGTAATGTCATTCTAAATATTCTTTAGAAAGCGGAATTTGATCTCATTAATTTCGGGTTTTTATTTTACGAGATTTGAAATTTTGAAAAATGGTTGCAGTAGACGTTTCTTTTATAATCAGAGAATACGTCTTGGCTTTATAGCACTTAACTTGATCTTGAGTTTCGTCTAATAAAACTTATGTAAATATAAAACCTATATAGATATAAGACCTACCTACATGGATATAATCATAAGTCTATTTACTATTTTAGTGTATAAAGTCTCGCTGTGATTTATCATAATACTAAGTATACCAAGCACGAACGACGAATGTATTTTCTATGCTCCATCCTACTTAAGTATTGAATAGTTTCCTTAAAACATCTTTCGAAAGTTGATCATGCATACTCTACTTAGAATGTTAGATGTAATTTGCGTCCCATTATATCCGTTTCGGAAAATCGAGTTTATATATCGAATTAAATTAATATGTAATTCTATATTTGCATGTTACTCATTTTGCTTAATGTTACAAATGTTTAAACGCAAAATAGCGTACAATTATTTCATGAACCCCATTGCACCCCTCGGCTTAACTGTCCACCCTCACATGCGATTCGAGTGGATAAGTGGATAAGCCTTGGGTCAGATCCGGAATCATCAGTCACTTGATGTGCATCAAATTAGAAATAGTCATACCACTAATTAATATTTGATGTTATGGTACCTAATGCAATTCTTGTAAGTGTTGTATCTGTGATTGTTACATAAAAAAAATTAGATTATTATTTTATTATTTTATTTTTAATTTTTATGTTGTTTTTTTTTTATTTTGTTATATTTAAAAAATTATTCACTCGTCTTTGCACAAATGCCAAGGACCTATTTAGTGACTTAAATATTAAAACAATGTGTAGGTTATGCTGTTAACTGTCGTGAATTAGCATTTATTAATTATTTCCCTCCAATTATTAATTCCCTACACATTTTAATTTTGATTTGGCATTGGTAATTGTTGTTAAAGTTTATTTTGTTATTCTTTTTTATTTACTTGTAGTTTTTCTGAAAATGTTTGGTAAATGTTGTTAGTTGAGAATCTAAAGTTTATTTTGTTGTTCTTTTTTATTTCCTTGTAGTTTTTCTGAAAATAAAGGTTTCAATGTCAGATTGATGTTTTATTTACATTCCATGTAAACCATATATACCCACAGACCATTTATATCCTATTAGAAAATATTAGGTACTCCGACGGAGTACTATTTCCTAATCCCATTTGTGCGTTACTCCAGCTAGAAACTATCTCCTACAGAAATATGAATAGAACCTATAATTAGTGCCTAATCAGCTATGTATGTGCCCGGCATAAATCATTTGTGCCTGCTGTATTTTTTTTTAATGGAATAAACTATATCTGCTGGAATAATGTTGTTCTAGTGTAAATTGAGTCATTATATGTATAGCCAATAAATATGTCGGATGAAAAAAACAATTGCCAAAAAATCTTTGAACGCGACTAACGGTTGAGGACGTTCAATAAAGAAGGTCATCGCTGTATATGAAACCGCCGCTTTTTCGTAGCCATTCCAATTTGGTCGGAAAACCAGCAGTTATTTGCATGAAACATTATTTGTTTTCTATTATTATCTTCTTACATACGAAACATTTTAAGCTGATAATTTTCACTGACTTATTTGATTATAGGCACTAACTTATGGTTCTCACCAGCACGTTATGGTTTGACCCGATTTCTTGTATGTTGACGTCAAACTAATAATAGCGCCGTTTAGACTTTTAGTACTATAATTATTTTGAAACTTTATGGATATATATAAGGCATAAAGAAGAATCGATTATTTTTGTTTTTCAAAAAAGTGCGATCACTCGTAAGTTATAAGTATTTTCATAAATCTAATTATATGTGCCATGAGCACTAATCAAGAAGCTACTCGTGTATATTGAGTCTACATGCGTACCTGTAATGGTTTAAGAGAAACACGATTTTGAAAAACGTTACTCCAGCAAAAATCTCAGTATTTCCATAAACTGAACACGCACAAATAATATTTTCGCGACACTTACACACATATAAGCTTCCTGACCATGAACATTGTCTATCTATGTGATTATTACCTAGTTTAAAAAATTCTTGCTGGAACAACGTTACTCCAGCAGAAATCGTTTTTTCCATTTAAAAAAACTATTACGGGCACAAACGTTTTATGCCGGGCACATACATTGCTGATTAGGCACAAATTATAGGTTCTATTCACATTTCTGTAGAAAATACTTTCTAGCTGGAGTAAGGCACACCCACGGTTCCTATCTATATCACTAAGATTTAGAAAACCCAGTGCTAGATATACCAACCTAATATAGTCATATAGCCTGACGGATTCCGTCAACATTTAGTATTTGTATGGGGGTGTATCTTTATCCTATAGGGAGTGAGGTCGAAGGAGTGTCTGCCTGCTATACAGCATACATGGAAAAAATACTGCTCGAAAACTGTCGTCGTTCTTGTTCTTCTGTACTGCGTTTTTTCTCCATCCCGCTCGTGCCGCGTCTCGGAAAAATGAACACAGGTGGAAATATCATAGCATTGATAATTCATATGAGAACGGCTGTCGCCAAACTCACACATTTACACACACTGTTAATCACAAAATTATCCAATGAGAACGGGCACAATTCGGTGAAGTCAACGACTATTACAAATAAAGAAATACCAACCATATTGTCCATATACTATAAAGTCGAAGTTAGCCATAACACTTAGATGTCGGAATTCTATTCGATGATAGAGGTCACTAAATAATATGTCCATAATATTACACCCTATTCAGTAATTATTAGGTCGAGATTCACATACGCTCATTCGTTTTTTCTAGAACTGTGCTTGCGACTCAAATAGGTGATGGGGTGTAGCTACTCAACGTTAGATGGCGCGTACGAACCAAGCGTTATACGATTTTAGATTTTATCACAATGAAATGTCGTTTTTCATTCGTACTAATATTTTTTCGAATTCATTGGAAAAAAATATTAGCGAAATATGAAATAATGATACGAGATCGTAATAAGTTCTTAGTACCATAATTGCTTTTGCACTCTAGAACAGAACATCACCGAGTCGTTTAATGTGTTTTTTTTTTTGTAATCGAACATATCGATACAGGCGTCACAAAGCGTTAGTAACCACGAAGCGACTGCGTGTAGACTGAGTCGAGTTAAGTCTCCTAGACATAACTTTGGCACCATATAATGTGTGATAACGCTTCCGCCAGTCTATCGTATTTTCCGCAACGAGTACTGACCATTTCCCGCAAAGCGATGAATATTACTACTTATATAAATCATATTTATTTTATTTATCTTAAAGTGTCCCGTCCCGTTTCTCGTAATGTGTCCCACTATATTATCCGCAACGTGTTCCGTTCTATTTCCTATGACATGTCATATTATCTTTATCCTAACCACGTTGGTATGGATTTAGCATGAAATAAGAAATACTATGTCTCTACCTATCATGCATGTCGTCATTCTTTGCCTTGCTTGATTGTCAGATCTGGAGAACACAAGATATTTATTGCCAGAACACAAAATATTCTTTCATGTCAATACTGCGAAGTGTCAGTGTCACAGTCCAAGTGTCAGACATGGTGTGAGTTTTCTAAAAGTTTTTATATCACTGAGCTCAAGGAGAGGCCGTTGTCAACATATACGATGATAAATTTGTTTGATTGATAAATGTATACATCATACATTTATCAAGCAAGTATGGTACAGAGCATGAAACATATGTATTTCTCTTTTTTCTACCGATTACATTTTACATTACCGATTATTTGCACTGACAGCTGTCAACTGTTTGTTGATCTGTGAATACACAGAGTATACATTTTTATGGCCGGCCGGCATATATTATCTGGGTAAAAACGAGGCGCCAATTTTTATGTAGTATTGTTGAAAGGGAAATAATTGTAATATTGTAATGGAAACTGTTGATAAGGTGATATGAATACATGTTATTGAATGACACCAAATGGTTTCGTTTTCCAATGATATTTGATGTTTTGATACGATGCCAAACACTATAGTGTACTTGTAGTCATGTATACCTTGGTTTCTTAATAATGGGTAGGTAGTTTTAATTGTATTGTATTGAATCATTACATTATTGAATGATTACAGAAATAATGTGAACTATAAAGATAGAAAATAAAAAGATCAGACATTTTCATTAAAATAACAAACAAAAACCTTTTCAACTCAACATTATGTACCTATTGCATTGGTGTTGTTTTCAGTTTTGGTGTTGGTGTCATAGTTCTCTATAATTTCAATCTTAACAGTATATCATTCTTTCTTCTTTTAGAGACTGACTGCATTTACCTACTTTCTTTTTCATCCTTTCTAAATATTTGAATTATATAAACTACAATAATGGTTGTGATAAAATGGAGATTTCGATGGAGAGAAATATACCGACGGATTAAGTAAGTACTACTAGTGTGTGCTAAGTAATTTTATATCAGTGTAATTCTAGCTCTTGTCTTTTCGTCTATAAAAACAAAACAAATCACTATTTTTGTACTATATAAACTAAGTAGGTATGTCACAGAATATCACTATTCATAAATTACATTTTATAAGTTCTTTTATGTAATGGATTTTATTATCTTATTCTGTTTGACAAATAACCCTGTTATTCATCAAAAAGATCAAGTGCATATTTTTGGCTAAAATATGTTGTCTCATACTATCAATGTCAAATTTTGCTAAGTGTGATGGTGACAAAACATACTTTAGATTTAAATATGGTTTATCTTTTTATAAATAACCCACTAGACTCAATTCTGTTCTCCTTAATGAGTGAACTTTAAATAACATGGTATGAGTATGGTTTTGAACCAAATATCAAATGTTTGTAACATAGAGAATGTAGCGGCCCATCCTAGCTTCACCTGAGTAAAACTCTAATAAATTATACACCTAACATACACTAAATCTTTTTGTATATTTCAGGGGCAATGTATTACAACATTACTCTGAAACAGCTCTTGCAATACGTTCATTGACCTATAATGAACATATGAGTCTGAATTACATCATTGACTGTTTGTTGGAACCAATTTTCTGGTTTGTTGATAATTTTGCAAAATACTTAGGAAAGGTAAGTTGGAATATCAATTTATTTTCTGAGGAATTAATATAGGTGATATCTTTTTTTCTTAATACAAATATAGTACCTATATTGAATAAATTTTACAGGTGTTTGTGTTCTGTGTCTCAATTTTGACCTCTGCGGTTGTAGCCATAGCCTATTGGGTTGGCCTGCCCTACTGGTGGCAGATATGTCCCTACACTACATTATTTCTGGTGGTGTTTGGCAACTGGTTGCTTTTGAATATAGTATTTCATTATTATATGGGAGTAGTTACCAAACCAGGATATCCCCCACATGTAAGTATTTAAGGTACACTTGCACAAGCACTTTTGTATTTAATTGTTTAGTGAGAAACATAATTAAACCATTATGAATATTAGAAGTAAAAATTATTTGGACTACTAATTTGGGAAGTAAATGAAAGGCGGTAAAATGTTAGGGTAATTTTTGTACCAATCTAAATTCAATCAAAATTATTTATTCAGTAAGTACAATTTGTTTACATAGAAACGATATTGGAGTCTACTTTTAAGCAAAGGAATGCTTGTACCAGTTGACCCCGCTCTTCCATATTACTAAAATATAAGTACCTACATAATTTACAATTTGCATAATTCTTAGTATTAGATCTAAGGATTATCAAGATTACATAATATATATTACCTAAATGTATTATTAATGTATGTATTATTTGTCTATTATATATGTATTGTATCAAATGTAAAATATATACTAATTAGTAATACAAAAAATTAGGGGACCAATAGAGATCTATATAGATCTCTATAAATCCATAGATATATGAATGTGTATATGTCCCTACTAGTTATTGTGCCTGCTGTAATAGTTCAAAAATAATTTTTATTATTCATATTGGTATTGTGGCATACCCAAAATATGGGAAATGGCAAGGAAGATCACAATGATTTGTCTGTTTATATCTGCTACAACAATATTCAAAAGGAATTTAAGTAGGCTTTCACTGATGTTAGTATGTTATATTTGTTTGAAAATATCCCTGGTTTTCTCATGGTTTGGTTGTGTTCCCATTAATTAATATATCACAATCTAACATTATAAAATAATGATTATAGTATTCATGTTAATTTTCAGGGTTCAATGATAACGGAAGCAGCTAGTATTTGCAAAAAGTGTATCTCACCAAAACCAGCTCGCACTCACCATTGTTCAGTATGTGACCGGTGCATCCTGGCGATGGACCACCATTGCCCATGGCTCAATAATTGCGTTGGTTACTACAACGCCCGACATTTCTTCCTCTACATGGCATATATGGTGGCAGGGGTAACCTTTGTTATAATAGCTGGATTGGATATCGGCTATCAAGTGTTATGGGTAAATGACACAGGTAATTTATCAAATTATATTTATATACATTGTAATTATAAACAAAGAAGGTACACCACAAGATTGTAGTTATTGTATTAATTACGTTTGATGAAATAGTACTCGGTTGGAGCCTGACCGGGCCGAAAAAAAAAATTTTTTAAAGTGTATGCTTGTATTTTTTATTATTAAAGTTGGACCAGTATTTCCCGAGATAAGCGTGTACAAAACATATTTTTCGTAAAAGTTACGGCGCACTTTACTCTGGGGCTTTTTATTCTCCTTTCCAAAACTTTTAAATTTTCTAGAATCGAAGTAGAGGTCATGATAATTATCTACTATTGGTTAAACACTGACTGCATTTTTATATAAATATAGCTAGGATTTAAAAGTCTGTGAACTCAGCCCTAGGCGGTGTTGAAGGACAACAAATACCTACATAGTGTGTAGGAGTAAATAAATAGTGTTAAACAAATATTATGGTAAGTAAGGAATATTGATCTGTTCTAGAGGTTCTAGGACAAACTTGTTATTCGTCAAATTGCACCTGGGTAATTGGATAACTAACTCGCTAACTCAAACATTTGTAACTTTTATAATATTTGTCAGTAAATTACATACACTATGTATGTTGATTGCACGTTTTTAATTATTTAATAATTTATATTCTAGGTGGCCTTATCCCAAACAACGACCCTGATCTAATTGGGCACCCGGTGCGAGTCAACCAGTCAGGGGTGCTTGTACCTGTGAAGGTGATAGTGGAGTATGACTCCATAAACTTCCCCCGGGAGCACGACTTGCCAGTTCCCCCACTCACTGAGGCGCAAAGAATTTGCGCTCACCCCTGGAAGAGAAAAGCTGTTATGTTCATGGCAGTCACGTGCCTGGCTGTACTCTTAGCACTCGGGGTGCTAAGCACCATGCATGGAAAAAATATCAGCAGAGGAGAAACAAGTGTAGAAGCACACATAAATGAGAAAGTAAGGAAAACACACAAGTCGTTTAGGAATCCATACAATTTTGGAAAAAAGAAGAATTGGAAATTGTTCCTCGGACTGACCCAAGGTAGAACATTTTTCAGACATGTCTTATTTCCTTCGCGTCACCGACCGCCAGGCAATGGGCTGACCTGGCACACTGTACATAACGTCTCAGAAGACTGGCCTTGAGCAGCATTCCTTGAGAAGTACTCTCGTTTATTACATAACCAGCCTTTTCATTAGGCTCCACCAGAGGGTCTTTTTTACAAACTTCGTAGCCGCTTATGGGGGCTGTGACTAGTCTTGTCATTAAAATTAATCCAACATTAGAAGTAAAAACTTAATAGAACAGTCTGTATTGGTAATAAATTTGCTATTATTAAGATTACTCGTATTGGACTAGTTGATTGATATCGGCTTCCCGAATTCTTTTTAATGGCAATAAATAAATCATGATAATATTATTGTATTATATAGTGATAGACATTTGTGGATAAAAACTCTGACATAAATCTGTGACGAATGTGCTAGTCATATCGTGCAATAATGTAATTCACGCTTGCACATTCATAATAATAATGTAGTTAGGGTCTGCAATAACCACTTTGTGATAATATATTTTAATCTCATAGATAATTGCTCTGTCATCAGCATAAACTTGGTGTGGACCAAACTATAGCTCTTCGCTAAGATATTACACAATTGTGACGTCACCTTAGTTATTATTTAGTCCACCAGTATTTAGTTCATTTAGTCACCAAAAAAGTGTGATTTTATTTGTTCACTAAATAATGTTTCTAATAATATAAGAGCCGAATCGAATTGTCATCAAAACAAAAAAATGTCTTCTACCCTATTGAAACTTAATTATGTGTGCCGACATAACGGCTATTTCTAGTTTAGATTTTGATATCTAATTGTAAATAAATAATAAATGCCAAGTATATATCTCATTAATTTGCGTTTAGACAGGTTGTAGATTTTGAAGTCATGGATCACTATTGTCAATTACTATCGCTACCCAACATTTGTGTTATTTATGTGTATCAATGTCATCTATATCTGAATATTGGAAATTTTTGTGTAAACACGATATATTGGTTTCAATCATCCGCGATACAATTATAATATTTATTAAGTATTATATTGAAATGGTCGACAAATTGATGTGTTTAGTCTAATTGAAGTCATGATGATGTATTATATGTATTATAGACTTTAAATATTGCTACTTTGTTACTAAACCGGCAAAGGTATCTATTAAAATCCGTGTTGTAAGACTGTTGTAATAATGTAGGTATTATTATATATTTGGGAAAACTAATATTATCTAATGAAATCCTCTATCTAGTTCAGCATCTCTGTATTTTTTAGTTTTCTGTATAAATTTTAAAAATTGATAAAATTACGGTGGTCAGAAAAAATATAAGATTGGTCCTCTGTGGTGATAGAAACCGTGATGACCAGGCCGCGATTGTCAAGTGGGCCTTAGTTACCTACTGACTCATACCTTATGTATATTCTAGAAGTGAAATAAAACATAAGATAATTTTAACGATATTTTTATTAATTATATAATTAAATATACCCTCAACTATTATATGTACTTACATTGCACCATTTTGACTAAACTCAAATACTTATAATAATATTACGGCTTTGTAACATGCTTAAAACAAATATATTACCAAAAAAGAAATTCACAAATGTTCACGACACTACTGTCTCAATCAATACTAATTGTATGGTATTTATTTTACCAATACCTATATACTTAATCATCAAATGGTATTTAACAACTTTGTAAATTTGCCCTGTATTATGATTTGAACATATTTATAATTGAGAACGTAAAACTATTGCATTCACTTCAACATAATTGACTGATTAAAGTGTGATTTTCGACTTATTCTAACTTATGTATTACAAAAAGTGCTATGGTTAGACTAATATGGCACAGGCCAGTGTGATTAAACTCATACGCCTAAACAACATTCCCAGGCCTAACTGCGGTAAATTGTCTTTGTAAAAAGTATTATATAAGTAAAATCTCGGCGTAGGCAATAAGAATTAGAGAATTCTTTATTTTTTTCCCGAATAAGCTTTTTCAAAAAGGAGGCGTATAAGCGCACACCCTGGCGAACAAGTTAGGTACGCCCAAGATCCATTACAATATCGGCACGGCAAACAGTTCGCCGAACTGTGGTTTCGACGTACGGTGCTGGTTATTCGTTGTGGATAATATAGGTTCTTATACAAACTACGCATATGTCTGAGTTCGGCGATAGTCAGCCGGTATGATGTCGCTGCGGAGTTAGTTATGCGCATATTGCATGTTGTCGGAGCTGAGCGCCAGTGAGGTGAGGACGCTGCGGCGCTGAGGGTTCACGCCCAGGTTCTCCCAGTTGATCCACGACAAACGAGCCGTCAGATCTGAAATGTTTCATAATCATTTATTTGCCAACTAAGTTTACAGTAACTTGTGTGCTGTGTATACGACTAGTGTTACTAAACGGCGATTGGTAGTCGTAAAAGTTATGTAAGATGGCTTTAGGCGACTTGAACAAAAATCTGACACCAGTATGTTAGCTATACCACACTAGTAAGAAATATGTTAATAAAATTCGCTTTTCTTTAGATTTTTCCACACCATGTTTAATTGACCGAGAGAACGAAGCGAGCTAGGCTACAATTCAACTTTGGCCCAGCAAAGATACATTTTTGTATGTTTGTAACGGGATAACTTTTTATTTTGAAATATTCACAACTAGCTGACGCCCGCGACTTCGTTTGCGTGGCCGTACAATTTTTGGTTAAGGAGTCAAAATTATTAGAGAAATTTAACTGCACAGATAAAGCGTAACGATGCCTATACAGAAGATGCTCATGCAACTGAAATATATAGTTCCTATAGTTTAGCTGGACCATTATGACTCTTCTTCAGGTGTTCCAAATATTCGATTTTTATACATCAACAGGAATTGCTCATCAGGCTGAAAAACTTTTGTTAAGGCGTCATTTACATATTTTCTATAGTTTCGCTGGACCATTATGGGTCTGCATCAGGTGTTTTAAATCGTCAATTTTTATACCTAAACAGAAAATGCTCATCAGACTGAACAACTTTTATTAGGGCGTCATTTCTATACTTTCTGTAGTTTAGCCGTACCATCGTGGGTCTAAATCAGGTGTTCCAGATCTTCGATTTTTATATCTCAACAGAAAATGCTCATCAGGCAGAACAACTTTTATTATGGCGTAATTTCTGTATTTCCTATAATTTAACTGTACCATCATTGTTCTCCATCAGGTGTTCCAGTTTTCAAAATCATGTATACTCTATATGTTAGTGTTTGTGAGGTCTATGTTCGCGGCAAACAACTATATAGTAATGTGGTTTCGTGTTTACTGTGGCGTTACTTATCAGTCAACCCATACAATTTTATAAAATAATGTTATACAACCAGATGAAATAGATTGCGAAAGAGTCTTCATTCGGATAGTATGGCATATAATCGGCTGGGAATTAGAATGTGACTGACTAGTCCCTCACCACTTGTGTTCCAGTGCGCCCTATCAGCTTTGATTTCGCCTCGCAGACATTTCTCTACATAGGTCAACGGATCGTAATCCGCATCCAATACCTGCAAGAAATAATGGAAATTATCATTTACGTCTTAGAAAACAATCATATAGGTCAGCAAAAGAAAAACTACATGGATCAAAAAACATTCGTCTTGTGTCAAAAAGCTACCTATCTATTAAAAGATTTTCTTGGACATGATCGTTCGACATGATGGTAATTGTTTTCAATTCAATTAGTTTCTTTCGGTATTTCTTCCGTTCTAAGGTGCTAGTAGGTTATAATTGGAATTAGTTGTGAGAAAGTGGAAAACCTTGTTTGCCTTATCAAGTATGAGAGTTTCTCACCTCCCTCAACAGAGCAATATAGGCGATAGCGAGCCGGAGAGTGTCGATTTTGCTGAGGCGTTTCTCGTAGGGAAAAGTGGGCACGTGGACGCGCAGTTCATCGAACGCCGAGTTTATACTGCTAAAATCAGAATGTCACACACACGGTATAGCCACATTATAATGAAGAGGACTACGTCGGTATAGTATAGAGCCTTGCACGAGAGTGAATTAGAAAATGCTTGTTCGGACCATGGATAAACGGGTATCGCTGAATATATTGTGAAAAAGTCGAACGAGTTTAAAATGTTTGATTTGTGAGGAGACATCGTAATATAATTCATTTTAATAATTCCAGATCCTACGAATGTGTGATGATGTTATTATTCAATCACAAACAATTGATAGGCTGGCATTAAGAATATTACCGTTTTTTTAGGCCGATATTGTCGGTAGTGGTCTGTTTGAAATATACACTAGGTACCAATGTTAAGTATTGACCAGACAAAAAATAATAAAATTATACCTATTGGACTTTTATGTTTACCTATACAGAATGTAACTAAAGAAAATTTCTCGGCCTGCCATCTGAATGAAGCAGAAATAACAAGAAGCAACACAATAGAAGATCTGCAAACGTGGGTAGGTACCCATTGGGGGCGGACCTCAGCATGCGCCTGCGCTCGCGCACGTTGGCTGCGGCGCGCTGCACGCGATACGGGGATCCGCCGCACTGGTACTCTGTCTCCGTTGCTGTCTCTAGCAGCACATCTGTTCCAAACATGTAACATAAATACTCGTATTGACGGGACTTTCTAATATTAATAGCCTATGAGCTAAGCCAGTGACAAATAGACATGTTCCTTGTTTAATTCGGAACTCTAAAAAGGTTCTTGCTAAGTCCCGTTTATATTGGTAGTTATATGCTTAAAATACGATAGATAAAACAATATGGCTAAATAGTAACAGCTGCGGAGGGAACCGGGAAATTCTCAAATGAGAGAGAATACACACGAAACAAAAGCTATTGGCTTTCTGTTTACAAAAATCTGAATACAAAAAGGCTCGCTAAACCCCACAGGCTCAATGCGATCAGATAAGGGAACAACCGATACTTGAAGATAACTATCACCGTAATCGACCATCGCGAAATTATCACGGATAAAGCGTGCGTACTTCGACCTCAAAGAGTTCCATTCCAAGAGATATATTATTATCGCTTGACGAGCATTTTAGCACGTTGCGACTTCACTTGTTTGTGTCATTTAGTACTTATAGAGCGTTTGGACGAGTCCAAAAATGTGAGATTTTATTTTTGTCATATCTTTGAAAGTGTTATTATGTAGCTTTCGAACTAACATATGTTATTTCGAATGTTACATTAAATATTACATTTATGATGATGATTGTTACAAAACTATAGTTTTCTCTTTTTGAAAGTTTACTACTCATACTTTATGAAAACATGAACATCCTAAATTTTACCTAGATCATATATATTTTTTACAATTGTCCTTGTCGTCAAACTTTTCAATTACCCTATGAATGTGGAAGTGTGTTTCTTTGTTTGAGATGATTTTTGGTGTGGAGATAGTTGTAGAGCTGGATATAGTGCGGCTTCACTCGCGGCAAAAAGTACCCACAGCAGTTATATGTATATACAAAAGCTAGCAGAAGAGAACATGTATGCTAAAAAATAAAAACGAAGCCATCTCCGACGCCAGGCTGGGCTATCGTCTCGTGGGTTTAAGAAACAAAGTCAGGCTAATCACTCGACTATGTATGTAGTAATTATTGAAGCGGTGGTGGTGTAATGATTAAAACGCCTGCCTGAGGATCGAAAGGTCTCAGATTGGAATCCTACTCGTGCCACATGACTTTGTATACCAATCTGACTCAAGTATAGTCTGACGCATGTTTATGTAGTAGTTTTCATCGACCACCACTTGCTTCCGGAGAAGGAAAACATCGTGAGGAAACCTGCACACTGGTTGATTCTTATTAACTTGTGTGTGAAATGGAGAAGGCAATGATGGCAAACCACTCCATTAATAATGCCAAGAAAGTTGTTGTGTGTTTTTCATTCCCAATATGGTTATTGGGAATGAAAAACACACACGAACCTCAGTCATGAGGAATACGACTATGAAGAGAGAAATATTGAGTGGAGTTACCTCATTATTGTGCTTACGCGAACGAACGCACTAATAGGCAGCTCCATCGCCAGGGACGGACTTTGTGGTTGAGTGAGTATTACCTGGGTGAAGCTGCCTGCTGTGTTGGTGCACGTAGGCGGCCAGGGGGAGCTGCAAGCGGCTCCTCGCCGCGGCGTACACGCACGAAGGCAGCTCCGTTGCCAGGGGTGGACTCTCGTCGTCCGATCCGTCGTACGCGAATTTTAACCCAGAGTAGTCGATACGACGACTCGGGTTGCTATAAATAAGTATAGCAGATTTTAGTGTCGGAATCATAACCAAAAATAAATAATTCTGATGCACATCGTAAATAGGTTCCTATTTACAATAACTTTCCTGGTTATTTTTTGAAGAATTTTTCAGTATATAACATTTGTAGTGTACTCAAATTTTACTTATAAGAAAAATTTTAATAATATTATTAGCACTTATTTATCTTCTTCATGATCTCTGCAACTTACTGAAATATGTAAAAGCTATAGTCTCCATTTACAGAAGTAAAAGGCCAAAATAATTAATTAATTAAGTAATCAAAGTAGGTGTACCTACTTGCGATGTACATACAATTTACAAACGATTTACTTTACAAAAAAATCCTATATAATCGTAAGTAAGTAATCAATCAAACCATTTATCATTTTGTATATAAATATGTCCCAGCTAAATAAAATGACGTTTTTTATCGTTTCACGTAATTTGATAATAATCTACGATCTTAAATTTATTCTTCATAATTTAATCAAATACCTCAGTGGGGGCGATGTTGAAGAATCTGCTAACTGCGCTCTGGTTGCAGACATTTCTTAATTTATACTTATCACCAGATAAACAAGTCACTCTAAAAATACGATTGAAACTGAACTGAATCTGTATGAGTAAACAATTTTATAGTACAGGGGTGGTTACGAGACAGGGCGAATGCTAGAGGGTAGTGTGCGTGGCAAAATTTGGCTATTACTACAGTAGACCTTAACTATATCGGTAAAGAGGTTATTTTGGAGTAGCTATAGTGTTGTTGCCCAAGTCTCGACCCTGTCATGTGGGAGGCGCTACTGTTAGGGACGAATGGGGCGGGGCTATACAGATTTCCAAGATAAAGCTGCAAACTATATTTTTGAAAAGCCTTCTGAAAAATAAAAAATGTTAGAAGTTATGTATATATTTGTTTGTTTTAACTATTTGAATTATTATTTTCAAGGTGAATTTCACGAGCGATTTGTTTATTAAATTTTACCATAGACAGTAATTAATTTAATTATCCTATTTTACAAATAAGAAAAGTACTGCTACATTGTTAATTTTATGAATGATTAATTAAAAAAAATGATGTTTTATTAAATAATATTGTCTTGACTATCTATTATAATACGCTCATACACCGCGTTCAAACGCTCGTGAAATTTACCCTAGAATAATTTATATGTACTTGTAGTGTTAATTTATATTAATAATGGAATAAATTCTAATTTGTAAGCATATAGGTTTATCTGTATTACCGTAATACCACTTACCTACTGGAAAGTCGGGTAACCTGAAAAATCAGGGAAAATTGTGATTTTGTCTGAAAAATATCGTGGTAATTATAAAATTGGATGTGTTCCTTGACCCCAAATTATTACCTGCCATTTCCCACTCCTAACACTTTCATCTTTCAATGCTCTTGATGGAGCAGTCTTTGGCGTCATTACAAAAATATTTCAGATTTCAGGGTGAAATTCAAGAACAAGACAAAGTTTAAGAACACATAGCGAAACCGTACATAGCAAACTTTGCTTCCTCGTCGTGTACCTACAATCTAGTGGATAGCCAATAATTTATATAATAATATTTTGTACTAAAACTAGGAACTTGTTTGTTTTAGTGTAAACTTTTTCGTAAAATACTTATAGATATTTTCAAAGCAATGGTCAGGAAATTTAAAAAAATATGGTCAGGGAAAGTCGGGGAAAAGTAGGGATATTTTTAAAATTTGCTCTGACGCCATGATTACCGTGCTGCTACCACGTAAGTTTGCAGTGAGTGCGGAGGATGTTTGTTATACATTCACGCAAAATTTGAAGCGTTTAGATAAAATTGTGTACAAGGGTAGAATAGCACATAGGTACGGTGCTTTCTTTTCTTTTGGTGGATGCATATAATGAATAAAATTATTTTGGGATTTTTGAATAAAATAATTATAAGGTAAACGTGGAAATCTTCTTTACCGCCTTCTTCAATCCGGACTGGTGTGGATGTTGCCGCCCCCGACCTCCATCGCGCCGAGCCTGCCGCTGACAGCTCCCATAAAACGCACGCTGCCGCCTGCTGGTTTCAGTCAGAACCCCACTTGAACCATTTAGAAGCCATTTTCTTCACTAGCCTCTGTTATGTGGTTTCACTTAGATATATTATATTAGTTTGGTACATTATTAGTACATACACATGGATAAGTATCACGTAGAATGACAAAGAACACCCTTCAACGCGACCGCGTGTTACGAGTCTGCGAACAAAAATCTCATACTAAGTTTAATTTATTCTTACATAAGTATATTCTTTATATGTTTTTATGGATTTTCTAAGGTGTACAATAAAACATATAAATCTAGTAGTGTGCCTGCACCCAAGGGTGTGTGGCCTACCAGAACAGCACACTAAGTAGGGTCATACAAAAAACAATGTCATTAATAATAACCGACTACAAGCTGGGCGGCGTGTGAACTCTTAACGGGCAATCTACATTCGCGTCTACAAATTAGCGAATCGCCCTAATATAAACAAGTAATTTCGCGGACGACTATAATTTTGCGCTAATTCTCATTCGGAAGTCGCCCCCTGTAATTGATTTGTCGCGGCCCGGGGCTGCCGGGGACGGGCGCGCGTCCGCCACGCGCCGCCACGCCCCGCGAACATGTTTGATAGTTTTACGCCTGAAATCCTTCAGCCACTTGTGGGATCTAGTATTTGTCCCCTTATAAGTAGTTTGTAGTGGTTCGTTTGGATTCACCACCTGCATCTGACATTTTAACCCGAATTTCAATCGAATCCATGTCATACATGCAACTTTAAAATAACAAAAAATAGTTATTTTAAAGTTGCTAAAAGATAGATACATTATATCTTAACAGGTGCCTACTAGTAATCAACCTAGCTAAGGTGCTTAGTATTTTATTTATTTATTTTATTTTCGGCGATCTTACAGTGAAATATAGAGTAAACTTACATATGTTTCAATATATAAAAACTATGCTAATTACAAGACTCCGCCTATTAAAAAAGTTCCCCGAGTTTTTTTTATTCTTAATGTTACAAATACTAAACGGCTTTACCACATTTTTGTTACCCTTGATTTGCAAATAAAAATATAATTTATCAACAGACTAAAAAATTAAATAACCCTAATAAATTCAAATCTAAATAAAAAAATCACATGAGTCTTAATTCCACAAAATCAACATACGAGTACAGAAACCGCGGTTTTCATTGCTTTCTTCATTGGCTTTGGTTAATTTATTTATTTGGCGGCTATGCTCTAGGTTGGGATTATCCCCTATGCACGTGGTCGCGAGGCCGCGTGGCGAGGTCGCGTGTCTGCCTTGTTCGGCCACGCTCAATGCACGCGTGACCCAAAGCGCACAGAACATATTGACGCCTCTTCAGAAACTGTTTTTCTGACTGCACTTAATTAATCCGTGTCGTGCACAAATGCCCGATACGAGTTCCAGATCGAACCTCGCGCATGCAGCACTGCGTTAAATGTCTGCGTTAGGACCTTGGGATACAGGGAACTTAAATCTCTTTAGACCTAAAATTTTAGCCTATAATAGCATTTCAGAACAGTCGGTATGATATCAAAATAAAGGGCCTGCCGAAACCAATTAGAATAATAGTCTGACATCACTCTTAATCCAATATGTCGGACTTTTATAGTTTTTTATGCTTTCTTATACCTAGTATGTATGAATGTATGTATTAAATACACATATTTAATGAAAGGTCTGAGAATAAAAAGGTAAAAAAGATGCTCTTTGCTGGTGGTAAAATCATTACAAGGTCTCATTGTTCGAGATTAATCGGCAAACGACTTTGAAACCATGATGCTTTGAGTGAGACTCAGAAACCTAGCCAGCGATAACTAAAAATTTAAGAATAAATTAAAAGAAAAATATTTTTTTAATGGTTTTATTTAAATGCTCCAAAAAGAAGAAAATAAAACCTTCCTTTAAAATATTAACTATCCAACTTATAACCTCATTACCTATACACAATTTATATGATCATAAAAGCTTGTCGCGAGGATTACTTGTGTAAATAAACTAGGGTAGGTACCTATTTATTTGAGTAAAATACTATAGGTACTTACGCAAACGTCGTGACAAGCTTTTATGGTCATATAAATTGTGTTTAAGGTTATAAGCTGATGGTTAAAAATTTAAAGAAAAATATTATTTTCTTCTTTAAAAAAAGCTTTTATTTAAATGCTTCAAGCATTTAAATAAAAGCTTTTTTAAGTACTTTTCTTTTAATTTGTTTCATAATGAATCGATTTACGATGAATCGACATTGTGACTCGGTTTTCATAGCTGTTCCAATGATTTATTATCATATCCTATCGATTAATTGATTTTCGTATAAATTACCTACTTATACTTTATCTCGTTGTCTCCCGGAGCTCTTCTGAATCTATGGTTTATTTTATACAGGTAAAAAAATGTCATACGACAAAATCATAAATATTATGTGACAAATAGAAACCACATGTGGTATGTATCTACATTGTTTCATTTTAATAACGATTTAGCCCAAACTTCCCCTTCTCCTGTAAGTGATAAGACAGGTAGAAAACAAAACTTTTCACAAAGAAACGGTTATCATAATAAACGACGCACGATTTCATATTATTGCACAATTGACATTTTCTACTGATCTAGATATTTTTTCAATAGCCTGGAAACTAAATATACTCGAACAGTCTTTTATGAACACCCCTACCCGTATTTGTCGGTCTGTTTGTTGTATTTAAGCATTTGTATACGCAATTATTAACAAGTCGGTTGCAGACCCCACGGTTACAGAATTGTCTGTGAATGGTTCAGTGGTTCCCAATATAATGATTTTTTTTCCTTCGGGGACTTTAAAAGATAACGAGTTTAAAAAAAAATACAGAAATTTTGATCGATAATCTATTTTTCACTATTCTTCAGATTGGTTAACTTTTACTAAGACGTCATTTTCATATAGATTATAAAAGAGCTGTTGCTCGCGGCAAAAAAGACGGGGAATAAAATAGATTTTTGAGTCTCAAGATGTTTGTGAATCATTGTTAAAAACGTGGACCAAATGAGTCTTTTTATAAATACCTATGTTAAAAATGCTCATTAGGCTGATCAACTTTTCTTAATGAACCTGATGATGAACTCCAACAGACCAGCTACACTATAACATATATGACAAAAGCGCCTTTTGTCATATCTGTTATAGTGTAGCTGGTAGATAAATATTATATGTAAGCAAATCACCTATATTTATCTATTTACCATCCCTTTATTTTAAATAGCGTGTAGCTAATTAATAGCATGCAATTAATTTCTTTCCATAGGGATTTACGCTCCTGTACCGGATTCCCCCTTCATCCTACGGCCGCACTTTGAAGCTATTCCCTTTCCCTAAGTTTTCTTGATATCTGGCTGTTTTGGAGGATTAAAGGAAGTGGTGTTTTTGTTTAGAGACCTTTTTATCAATCGGGATGGTTAATATTTTGTTACCCACCTATTTAATGGTATCATTCTATTTCCTTTTTGTTACATTTTCTAAAATTAAAATCTGTCATTTTTGTAACGAAGTCATTTTTTTTATCCTTTCCTTACTAGTTTAGAATAAATGTTACAACCTGTGGAAATTTTGATTACAACATTAACTACACCATTTCGTTCTAGAGTTTACCCAGTAAGTACTGACAACATTTCTTGAAAATATTTATTGTCTAGTTTTTGCGAGGATTTTTGGACCTTATTATTTCAATAAATAAATGTTTGAGAAGCAGTGCAATTGACCCTATTTATCTGTGAGCAGGACACGGGTGGTTAACCGCCGTCGCTTGTCATCAGCCCCAGTGATGCGCCGGCGCCGGGTCCTATGGGAACAACACACAAATTACCCCAAACTAATTGTTTAATGTGTTCACGCCATTTAACTAAACAGATTGAATATAACATTTCGAGTGGTATTTTTCACATCCCTGTTGCGAACACTCGCAATTTAAACACATAAATATTGGAATTTCTAGGTTTTGAATTATTAGAAATAATAATTTCTTGATCAGATATAAGAAATCTTACGCGTATATTCTTTAGCGTATTAGGAAAATTAAAATTATATTTCAATCAATTTAGAAAAATAATCTTCCTTTTAGCTTCCAATTTTCCTAATAGTAGATGAGGTAAAAAAGAAACTAGAACATTAATGTATTTACATATTTATTAACCATATCAGCTAGGATTGTTTCTGGGCATTTTTCTCCGGCAGTCTTATCTCCTCGACCGGCAGCTCCTCGACGCTGGATCGCACGTCCACGTACCGGTAACGCAGCGCGAGCGTCGCGAAAATTAGCATATCCACCAGCATCAGACCCGCGAACAGGAAAAACTCCTTCCACTGGAACATAGAGTTAAACATGAAATATTTGTTTAATGAACCATGACACAAGTACATATGGCGTTATTTGACAGTGGAGCATAAGCCTTTGAGGACTTCCCAACAAAATTTCCGCTCAATTTGACTATATTATGAACATATTTCCATAAATTCATCGCAAGTTAAATAAAATCTTATAAATAATAATAAAAAAATAACAAAATAAATAAATATGTAGAGATGCAGAATCCTGCAAATGGTATACAAGCAGTGCGGTACAGTGAACTTACTTGAGCATCTAAGAAGTTTCCTTCGACGATGAGCACCACGATGAGGTTTCCGACGGCGACGGTGAGCAACCAGACGGACTGCAGGACCGACTTCATGCTGGACGGCGCCTGGGTGAAGGAGAACTCCAGCCCCGTCACCGAGAACATCACCTCGCCCATCGTCATCACCACGTATTGTGGGATCAGCCACAGGATGTGCACTGTGTTCGCGGGGGTTATCATCACTGGATTTGCCCACTGAAATTTGAGACAGGTCAGTGTAATTATAGTTTGTGCTTTGTGGTACACATAGCCTAGGCCGTTGAAAGAATAATAGCATTCCCAAGTACGATTAACGTAATGTCGCGGCCGGTTGTAAAATCATACATGACTCAAAATTTAAATTTTAAAATTCGCCTGTGATTTTATTTTTATTGAAATATATATTTCAGTCATATAAGGAGCATCTTCTGTTTCTCTAATAATGTTGACTCCTTACCAAAAATCTCCTTACCAACGCGAACGAAGTCGCGGGCATCAGCTATTATATAATGTGAGCCATTGTTTGTAAATAAATATGGAGAAAGTTGCACTTACGTAAGTTCCATTGTTGTCTTCATATACATTTATTGTGTACACAGCTCCGGATTGGAAGTAGAAATCTTTCAAGACTATGACGCCATTTATGTCCACACTACTGACACCTTTTTCGATGTGCCTGGGCTCGGTATCACTGCTCGGGGTGATCAACTTCGTGATGTTCTTCTTCGTGTCAAATACATTTATCTGTACTAATTTCTTGATATTAGATAAAAATCTGAAATAAAACATAAACAAAAAAATTAATCTTGTTAGTAGAGCGAGACAATCGTAAATTTATAACCAAAACAACACTAGCAAGTTAATTAAACCAAGGCTCTTTGAATTCAAATCAGTTAAACGTATGTACTCTTTAAAAATATGTGATGTTTTTAAAAAGTTTAAACATATTCCTGTTATTAATTGCAGATGTTGCATTACACACAGTGCAAGTGAAAGTTGAGCAGGGGACTGTAATCGGCATCAGACTGAGTACCGTTTTCGAGAAGAAACTTTATTATGCATTCTACGGTGTTCCGTACGCCCAGCCCCCCGTCGGTGAGCTTAGATTCAAAGATCCTAAGCCGGCGAAAAAATGGGAGACACCGTTCGATGCATCTCTCGAATACCACGGAGCATGCTCCCAGGCACATATAGTACATAAACAAGGTTTATATGGATTTGAAAATTGTCTTAACATGAATATATATACACCTCACCTCCCGAAAGATGGCAATAACAATCTCAAACCTGTGATCGTATGGATTCACGGCTATGCTTTCACCTCAAGTTTCAGTCATATACATGGTGCTGATTTTATAATAAACAATGATGTCTTGTTTGTCAGTGTGACGCATAGGATTGGAGTTTTCGGATTTTTGAAGAAAAATGAAACGGATACCCATGCTAACATGGGTCTTAAGGACATAGTTCGGGCTTTACAATGGATAAGGAGAAATATTAAAAAATTCGGCGGAGATCATAATCAAATTACTGTGATGGGAAACGGATCCGCGAGCACTTTTCTTTCTATATTACTTATGACAAAATTTAAGAAACTGTTTTCGAAAATGATATTACATAGCGGAGCACTGTATTCTCCATCTCTTTTTCAAACTGATCACATTTTAGAGAGAGATAGATTATTAAAAGCTCTTAAAAAAATAACTCTTGACGATTTGGACACAGCGCAAACTAAAGATATAATATTAGCTTCAGCAAATATTTACACCAGTAAAGAGCTTATCAATTTCCAACGACCAATAATTCCGTTTATGCCTACTCTAGAAGAAAAATCAAAAATGGCGTTAGTTACGAATGATCCTCTGAAAGAAAATTTAAAACACAATACTCCAATATTAATTGGTTTCAATAGTCAGGAAAGTATATCTGAAGCAATCCCGTTCATACACAATCCCAGATTCTTGAAATCGTTCGAAGCTTTCTTTAAGTTTATGGTGCCGTTCACAGGAAAATGTAGATACAATTATACATCTAAAAAGTATACAGAAATTTCTGACAAAATAAAAAATAAATATTTTGCCGGTTCTATAACAGAACATTCTTTGGATAATTTTTTGAGATATGTGTCAGATTTACTTATATATCCCATATTGCAATTTATAAATACATCACTGAATAAAAAAAAAGATAATATGTATGTGTATAAATTTAATTATGTAGGCAATTTTAGTGCGGTAAAGAGAAATTCCCTGGCAAATGCAAATGTAAGAGTAAAGGGCGCTGCGGCCGGTGACGAGATATGTTACGTGTTGAAGTGTGAGCCGCTCTGGGAGGACTATGTTAGGATAATTCCTGATGCCAATAATAAAGACAGAAGATTAATCGCTGAAATGGCAAATTTATGGTCAAATTTTGCTAAAACGGGCAAACCTACGCTTTCAGTATCCACAGAGACTTTTAGTTGGCCACCGATAACATTAGGCGACAAAAAAATTGCCGTAATTAGCAATAACATAAAATTAAGCAGCATGAAATTAGAGCAGGAAAAGTTTTCTTTTTGGAAAGATATCTACGACAATTACTATGCAGACGAAAGGTGTAATAAAAATGATCATGATGAACTATAGTTACTGATTAATTAGTAGTAGTAATTAACTATCTTCTAAAAATAATCTTATTTTTATAATAATCTACTTCTGTAATCTTGAAATTTCTGTAAGTTCGAAATGGCGATCCTGTGAAATTGTTTATGTAAATAAAATACCATTTGCAAAAAGATGTATTTACTAACCTCACACTAACACCGTCGATGGCCTTATCATTCTTATCAGTAAAGTTAAAGACACCGTTGCTGTTAATAAAGAAGGAATTGGCTGTTTTCTCTTTCAAGCTAAAAATTCCGCTGTAAGTGACGCTTGCACAATTGGTGTCGGCCTCGCCCTGCATTGAATACGGCAATTGAGTGACTTGGTCAGCTTTTATATCTAATTGTTCATAGGCTGACAGGGGTCCAATAACGTGGGTGTTATTCGAACCTGTGCTTAACGTAACGTTACAGTTAAATCCGTTGTAGACTCTGAGCTGAGCGAGACCAGCTGCTACTGGAGTACCATACGTAGGCTGAAACATAATTTTCTCTACGTCATTACATGTCTTCAATTAATACAATAATTAAAATAAGAGAAATATACCAACCAGAAGATGCAGTTCCACTATACCAGAAATCACAAAGGCGCACGCAGCTAATATTCCTCCCCAAATCATTTTGTGAAGGGGTTTCTTGATCAGTCGGCACCACGTTAGGAATGGATAAATTGCCTATAATATAAAATTATTTTTAAGTTCAACCTTTGATAATGGGTTCCACCTTATTGCAAATGCCAATGTTGCAAATTTAAACTTACCACTTCGAAAAGAGGAATGAAGACTAGAATAAGAAGAGGATTGAGCACTTGCATCTGGTCCGCCTTCAGCTGCCAGTTGCCTATGTCCTGGTCCATGCGGTCTGCCTGGAAAGTCCATCTCGAACCCTGGCATGCAGACATAAAGTAAGAACGATACTACTTTGTTCATAAAAATTGCTTTCGTTGCTTTTTTTATTTCTAGATGTCAACAACCAACAGGTTACGGAATAGGTACAGGATTCCATAAAGTGACATTATTAGGTGTGATGGATATTACCTGATACCCTTGACCTTACCTAATAAGTAATTAAATTTCCATCAAAGGTGCATTTACCATTTGTTTTTTTGCATCAATTATTAAATGAGTTCTGCGACATACCAGGCCCAACAAACATAAGGAATACTCACTTGCTGGTCGAACAGTGCCCAGAATACTGGCAGCGGGATGAAGAGCACGAGCACTCGCAGCAACGCCTTGACGTCTTCGATGAGTCCAGCGTCGTACTTGTCGTCGGCATGATCCAGCCAGTGCTCGCGTTTCTCTTCGTTCTTACACGATCTCACTATCGCATGCTACAATGAAAATAAAAATTCTTTAACATATGATATACATACTTACATCACTTAATATGATAATTTCCTAACAACGAAGTCTAAGAGAGCGCAGGTGAGGAAGAACTCAAATATACTTATATTGCTTTATTATCAGATCGGACTGTGTTAGCAATTTTGTCAGGTTTTATTCAAGCCGCCTAAATCCATCTAACATGATTTTTATGACTACCGCCGTCTTGTGACACGAAGTCGCATAAATAATATTGATTGTTCAATATTGTTTTATTGCTAGTTTCCAATAAAATTGCCAACAAATAGGCCTCATTTCTACACTTTCACACCTTGTGTTATATTCTACATAATGGCTACGATGTCGGTCAGCTTTGAGGAAAGCCAGAATACAGGGTCCTTCTTGATATATGCGGCAAAACTTGAAGTATAATCTTAAACTTGTCTACCTACTTACAGTTTTCCTGTTGATTTTTTTATTCACTTGCATGATTTACTTATTGCAAACAAACAAAATTTTAGTTAAGCGAGATTGTTTTTTTTTTGTTTTTGTTTTTACTTAGATTAATGATTATTTATATAAGTACGAATGATTATATGTAATTAACCACATCACACATCAAGTACATACCTATTTGGATATTGATAGGTGAATGTACATATATTCTTTGATAAATAACGTGAAATAGGTATTAAAAACCATTGAGACGCGATTATGATCAACGTCAGAATCGGTACCTAGAAGCTTAATTGATGTAAACTAAATTAATTATTAGAAAAGAGTTACTCACGCCAATGCACGTGCCGACGCGGCCAATCACATTCCCCGCCGGGTTTTTTATTATGTACAATCTTTTGCCGGCTACGAAGAAAACTGAAACAAATTACAGTACTTTAATACACTGTGACTTTATAAAAAAACAGGCTAATATTCGACAAAATAGAGCAGACCAGTACAGGTATCAAAAACGAACAAGACCAGACAGTTTGGAGGCATTTTGTTCCCACCATTCCCAGCCACTTCCCACATTTGGTATTTAGATTTCGTGTTTAAAAAGCACCCTATATTTGCCGACCTACGTGGTCCAGAATCGCCCGTTCACTATCGTTAGGTATTCGATTCCATGGTCAAATGTTTATATTTAGGTACTATGTTTATTTGTCCGCGGTAAAAGTAAATTTACCCCGTCCATTTGGATATAACTTTCAGTTCAGTAGTTTTTGATCACTTAGCAATTTCTAGGCACCATAGAGGATTAAAAAGCTAATTACGAATGTGTAGGAAACGAAATCTTATATAAAAAATTGAGATAAACTTACGAATGGATACAATCATGAGTATTCCAGGGACGCCAAAAGCTAAGGAATAGCAGTCGTTTTCCCCGAAGCAGTGGACGTCAGCCCTAAGGATGGGCGTGAGGAAAGTGGAGATGAGGCTGCCGGCGTTGATGGCGAAGTAGAAGAGGGAGAAGAAGTAGCCCAGGTACCTCTCCTGGTCGGGCAGCTTGAACTGGTCCCCTCCAAAGGCAGACACGCAAGGCTTGATCCCCCCCGTGCCGAAGGCTATGAGAAGTAACGCGAAGATGGTGAATTCACTGGAAATTAATATATTTGTAAAACTTTTTGACATCCGAGGGTCTGCGGTAATTATTATTTTTATTTCAAAGTTACATGTTAACCTTGTCCGGAATCACTCACCAAGGAAGGTGCTTGACTCCTATGCTTTTGTTCGTTATATAATTATTTATTTCATACTAGCTGATGCCTGCGACTTCGTTCGCGTGGCCGAACAATTTTTGGTAAGGAGTATAAATATTAGAGAAATTTAACTGTACAGACAAAACGTAGCAATACCTATATAGAAGATGTTCATACAACTGAAATATATAGTTCCTATAGTTTAGCTGGATTATTATGACTCGTCTTCAGGTGTTCCAGATCTTCGATTTTCATACCTCAACAGAAAATGCTCATCAGACTGAAGAACTTTTGTTAAGTCGTTATTTCTATATTTCCTATCGTTTAGCTGTACCATCAGTGGTCTACATCAGGTGTTCCAGTTTTCAAAATCATTTATATCCTATATTTTACAGACGTGCAGACGTGCAGACGTGCAGACGTGCAGACGTGCAGACGTGCAGACGTGCAGACGTGCAGACGTGCAGACGTTATTGATTTTACTATTTTCCCTGATCTACATTGTAAGGTGATCTGCATTGTATGTCCTTAAGAAGTTTTAAATCTACATTGTACATATTTTGATACTTTAAAATTACAAGTTCATTTTTTCCCCAGCTGAACGAGCCGAGTAAATACTCGTACTAGTAAATACGAGTATTTACTAGTACGAGTAGTGCCGAGGCACTCGTATATAAACAATTTGATATTTTTACCCGACGGCGAAATTTATAGAACCTGCAGTGCGCGCGTTGACTCGCAATTTACTGGTATTTTCGAGTTTCATGGTGAAGGCAGGCTCAATAACGAGGGGTTCCAAACCTGACACCATATTGCGATGAATTTAAAAAACCGGTGTTTTTTATTTAATTTAAAAGTTATTTTTGTCGGCAAAATATGTTATACACATAAAAAAGTTATCATTTTAGTGGACAGTTTTAATAAAATAACTCCTCCTCCTCCTCCCACAACTTCTCGTTGTTGCACCCGCCTTATCCTTCCTCACTTTTCTGTCCACCTTGATTAGTCGGAGCGCACGCACGTGCAATAACGTCATAGTGGATTTTCACCAAAAGGTAAGTTAAATTTTTCAGTAATGTGGGGACAGAAATGGTTGTTAATGATTTCATTTCGGTAGCTGTTATACTCGTGCCAGATTTATTTCTTTTATTTTGAAATTGTGTATTAAATTCGCCGTAAGTCCTGTATTGTTTGAGTAGTTTTGAAATGTTTATAATGATTTTAATTTTGAATTAAATGTAAAATTACGCTCTTTTTATAATCTCGGTGTTATTATTTCAGCAGATTTGGTGGATTGTAATAACGATAACTGTTCACGGGAATAAAATGTACCTCCGAAATAATAAATCCATAGTTTTAGAGCTCCTCGATGTACTTTATTAGTAGATATATGTAGATTAATGCAAGCATGGTGGACTAATTTCATTCCGGTGCAGTCTCAGATGCATAATTATCATTTCGATGGTCATTTTTTTCATTTCCTTGGACACTTTTCATTTCAGTGGGCTCTCAAAATTCAACCTTAAATATTTAAGTAAGTTTTGGTGTTATTTGATGTCCACTCACATAATTTGATTGTCATAATTTTAAAGCATTTTTTTAAAATAAATATATTTAAATAAATATCATTCAAATAAAGAAAGTCCACCGAAATAAAAATCACTTGTTGGCCCAAATAAATTATTTAACATGTTTATGTGAGCAATGGATTGTTTTAGAGGTGTTCAGAGGGTTGCGGACATCAGCTAAAATAAACGGACAGTTGATGCTAGCAGCTGACTAGGAAGCGCGCTCCTACATATCGGAGCTAATTCACGTGAGTTATACGATTTTTAAATAGTGTTCTTGGTTGCCTTTGATTAGTTTAAAATTATTGTTTCTAATTTCACTTCGTCAAACCTTATTAACTTAACTCACAACGCACAATTATTATCTAGTCTAATAGATTATTCTGCACTTTAATAATTTAGACATATAATTGTTAACTACAATTTTAGAATCTCTATAGTAAGACATCCTAAAATCGATTGGAAATTATTTCTTTATACTTAACAGTAACCTAGTTTAATAATATTTGAGACAATATTCTCATTTCAAATGTATGTATGTAATAATAATTTCGAAATGTACTACAACAAGTTAAAAATTTAAGCGGATAGCAGGGTTGAAGGGGGGCGTCGGGGACCGGTAACACCCCGCAATAAAAAAACCATATAGATAACAAACTTAGCGTTGTCGGTTAGGTTAGGTATGGGGGCCTACCATCAACTATTACAAAACGATTATCTCAAAACACCTTTTTTCAAAATTACAGTCTTTTGGCTTCACACGGCAGCGCGTGCCGTGTTTATCAATATATAGGTATCTACAGCCTACATAAAATAATTTGGCGTGCGTATTTTTTAATTCCACGATATTTCAGAATCTATTAATACAATTTATGTGCTGTAAGGGACAAAATTTATCTTCATGAAATTATCTTGATGATGAAATAATATATAATCAACAGTAGAGCCAGCGCAAGCACGTATAGTAGATTTTCGGTAACCATTTTTTCGGAATACTTTATAATTGTTCATTGATATGGCTGAGAACAAACATACATACATACAAAAATGTATTTTTACCCCAAGTAGAATGTTATTAACAAACATTTTATTTTTAGTATTCGAAATAAAAAATTGTTTGCCAGTTACAAAACGCAATTTCGATGTATGTACATAATTCAGAGCGTTAGGTAGCGCAGGGTGTTCAATATCTCACATAGTTTGAAAAAAACTTATTTCACATAGTTTCAGTTATTATTGCTTTGAACATTTAAAATATCTAAGTTTAAGTTTGGTTATCCGATATATTTTTTTTATCTTTACTTACGCATAATTACAATCACTAACAATATGTTTTCTTGTAGAATAATGAACTCAAGAAAAAAATACACAAAAGAAGATCTTCAAAATGCTATCATGGCAGTTAATAATGGCAGTACCGTTTATAAAGTTTCTCGATATTATAATGTTCCAGAAACGACATTGAGAGATAAACGTGATAAAAAATATTGCAGTAACCTTGCCGGCAGAAAACCGATACTCTCCAAATCTGAAGAAACAAAGATTGTTGACTGGATCCATTATTTAGGAAAACATGGTTTCCCAGTTTCCAAGGAACTATTGAAGGAAGAAGTAGCGAAGCTAGTAGAAAATTTAAACAGACCAAACACATTTAAAGATGGCGTTCCTGGTAAATACTGGATTTCCAATTTCTTATCAAGACATCCAACTGTTGCCAAGAAAGTAGTAGCACAAACATTGCCCACTAATTGTAATATAGTGACTAAAAAAGATGTGCACAATTGGTTTGATAGAATAAAAACCTATTTTGAAACAAATAATTTATTAAGTGTACTTGCAGACGGTTCGAGAGTTTTTAACTGCGATGAAATAGGTTTTTTTCTGTGCCCCAAAGAAAATGACGTATTAGTCAAGAAGGGAAGCAGGCGAGTGTACAATAGAGTTGCTAACCACGATAAAGAATGTTTAACCATCTTAATCAATGTTTCTGCCGATGGCAAAATAGCTCCACCTATGGTGTTCTTTCCATTTAAACAGCTGCCAAAAAGCTTATCCCAGACGATGCCACCCACGTGGGGTATAGGATGCACGGAATCAGGGTGGATGAACATGGAGGCCTTCTATGAGTATGTAGTGAATGTATTTTATAAATGGTTACTAGAAAATAAAATAACAATGCCTGTTGCTCTCTTTATGGACGGCCATACCTCACACATTTCTATGTCACTCAGTCATTTTTGCAAAGAAAAAGGAATTATACTCTTTGCAATATTACCAAATACGACGCATATGCTTCAACCTCTGGATGTTGGAGTTTTTCCACATGTTAAGGGTGCGTGGAAAGAAATTGTTCACGAGTTTAGAGTAAATAACAATTATGCCAAATTAAGACGCACAGATTTTGCCAATGAAGTACAAAAAAGTTTCAGAAAAAGTCTTACAGTAGAAACAATAAAAAATAGCTTTAGAAGCGCTGGAATCTTTCCATTTGATATTAATAATATTAACTTCTCAAAAGTAATTCCGCAGGAAACAGACTGTACCGCTGTAATTAATTCACAGGATGAACACACAGAGCATTCTAAAATTTTTATTACGGAGTTTAAGAAACGACTAGATCCAGAAATTCTTATAAATTTCGTTAATTCTGGAAGCGAGTGGAGAGGCGAGGAAAAATACAGGTGTTTATTTGAATTTTGGAAGAAAATCCAACAAGAAGAACCGTATTCGTTTCCTATTTTCAACGATAAAATAATTATGAACAATTGTGACTTGTCAGAAGTTGTTTTGAATGTGGAAATAGGTTCAAATGGCACTGTCATACTACCATTGAGCCCTAATCCTGAATCCAGTGTTTTGCAAAGGGAACGTTCACTTGAGCGTGTAACTGAACCTTGTTGTTCAATGACTATAAATCTAGCGTTTGATCCTGTTGATAGCTCTAACCAGAGTAAGGAAGATATCGTATTCAAAAGCACTATTTTTGATTCGAAACCAAACGATGTGTCACAGGCTTGTTGTTCGAAATCACAAAATATTCAATTATCCCGAGCAAGCTCAGGGCAGTCAAGTAGTGATATAGCAATCGATATTTTTAACTCCAAGAGTTTGAATAATAAACTAGAAGTTGAAAACACTACGTCTAATACGAAAGTAATTTTTCCAACTCCGTTTAAAATACCGTTTTCCTTTCCAAAGTCCGTCAGGAAAACATCAACTAGACAAACTAAAAAACTAACTACTTTGGTTGCAGTTGCAGACGAATTTCTAGAATATCAACGTAGAGTTGAAAAAGAGAAGAAAGAAAAAAATGAGGGCTGTAAAAGACGAGAAGAGAGATTAAAGAAACAAGAGGAAAAGAAATTAGAAAAACTCATAGCGGTGCAGATGAAAAAAAAAGGAAAAATATAATACAGAAAAATTTAAGTTAGAGAAGTCAAGCGTCCTTGAAAAATTTGAAGAAAATCAAGAAATTGAGGCAAATATAGATGATGACAATTCAATCAACGAAATAATCAAACTTATATATTGAACTCTGAATCCTATTACGATAAAGAAGACATAACTTTGACATAACAAACAAAAAACCTGCCAGTATTAAAAAAAACTTATTTGGAGTTGTTCGGTGACTCTACATCGGAGGATTCAACACAGGTTTTTAAAGGATTGCGTTATTAACCATTTTTAATTAACAGATTCTTATCTTTCAATAGAATTTTTAAGTTCTTGGGGTTAAGTCGTTTTTTAAATATTAACAATTTTATAAAAACTTGTGTTCGCTAACCACATTTTGCTGTTGTTTTGATCTTATAATTGTAAGAAATAGTCATTATTTTTGATATGATTGTTAAAGTTGTTATGCTTAAATTATAAACAATCTATAAACATACGTATGTTGTATAATTCTTAGTCATAATATTTATGTACCTACACGAAATTGGTATCCCGTCATAAATATATTATCTAAGTTTAATAATTATGTTTTGCGTTGTTTTCACTATAATCTGTTTTTAGTTTTTGATATTACATTTTCAAATTGTTAATTTTGCTAGAAAGTAAATTTATAAGTACTAAAAAATATAATATAATTTGTAAATAAAGTACTGCGATGCCATTTTAATTTCATGTAACAAAGAGAATGAGACTGATGACAGATATTCTAAAAACAATAAATACACTTTATTTATGAACATCATGTATCATTGTCCCTCACCTCCATTCCCCTCGGATTTAGGATCAATATGAGTCGGAATTAAGATTTTTAAATCGGAATAAGGGCCCTCGAACTCATTTGTTTTTAAATAATTTTACATTTATAAAATTTGTTTACTGTCAAACTTTAAGTATATTTTAAAACTAAGATAAATGTCACTGCTGAGAATAATGGACAATTCTACAAAAAAGGTATATTAAATTTAAATTTCGACGTTCATTTAACTTTAGACGAAAACACCGCGGAATTAGGTGACTTTACATTGACTCAATACATGAAAACCAATATTATACCACCAAAATAAGTACAACACTTCCAAAGGACGTATATATAGCATTGGCAACTTCCTGATAGGCAACAATAGTTTCCCAAACGGTCGACGTTAAGCAGGCGGCTGGTTATAATTTTACACTAAACTCCAGTGTCGTAGCTTCCCATCCCCGAATGCAAGCGGGAATAAGCTAGGCCGTCTAGGTAGATCTACCGTAAGAGAGCCATAGCAACTTAAGATCACGATCCTTAGCAATGAAACTTTAATGTAGAAATAGTAGATTAGTAGCCAAGGGCTGTAGGGTTTCAATTGCAGCCCGAGATATTTAGGCGCACGAGCGCAGCGAGGTCGCCTATAGTTCGAGGGTGCAATTGATGCTTACACTCGAGCTAACTACTCTGTTTTACATCTCTATTAAGAAAAAAAAGGCATTACAAGAATTGTTTTTTCCTAATTAACATGTAAAAAAATCCCAAAAACAAGCAATATTTAAAGTAAAAGGTTCTCCTATTCCCGCCGTTTTTCATTAAAAAGAACCAAGTAAAGAACTTTTTAATTTTTTTTTCAAGAACGAAATTAAGCTTATTGAGCATTGATATTTAAAATTGATGACTAACTCATACGAAGACCAGGCTGAATAGCGAAGCGACCTCTTTGGTCATTGGGCTGAATGCATTATGTTTATTGCCAGTATGATGGTTAGATGTACGCGAACTTTTTGAAAGAGTGCTTACTTACCGCCCTATGGCTTTTCTAGTTACATTATTACTCTAGAGCGCTAATTGGTCACCTACCAGCCCCATTTGGAAGTAATAAAGCCTAATTACCGAATATGAGAGATGTAAAAGTCTTTTTCTACATTAAGTAGATACAATAAATAGAAAAGAGGGACAGACATGTTTACTCACAGTTGAGGTAAACTGATCGGCGGCATGGCGGTCAGTGAGATGAGGACGGTGCCGGCGGCGTACACTAGCGACAAGTACAGTATTGTCCTGAAAGAGAAACACACCCCATGAGAATTCATTCATGATTTGTCGTACCTCATCTAAAATATGTTTAACAAACTTTTATGACATTCGACAAAAACCCCACCTAAATGTTAATTTAGTTCAGTGCTATTTTATTAGTCTAATAATGTCAAAAAAATTAATATTATTTTTCTTGTTTGTATAATTACCCACATGCTTATTTTATATAAATTTTTCACATTATAGATGCACACTTTCCAGTAGTTCAAAAATCTCCAAATTGTCTACCTTAACAACTGGTTTCGGGGCAAAAACATTACTCGTTACTCGGTAATTACTTTTTTACATATTTTACTCGAATTCTCCCGAAGCGAAAAGAGCTCTGTAATTACAGTATTTTTGATATCGATAGAAAGCCTGCTTTTTGTGCTTTTTGAGATTCTTATTATCTGCCATTAAAGATACGACATTTTTCGATTCTTCGTGTGATATATTCTTCTTAGCGCAAATCGGTTGGAATAATCTGTCGAATGCATGGTAAATATTAGGTTTTTAATTTCTCCACCTATTTTATTTGTCAAGTTCCGAGAATTTCTAACCAGTATCTAGTATCCTACTTATTGAGATTTTTTAAGCTCATATCATCTTGTTTATATTACTTTTATTTTTAAATCGATATACGCGGCAGAGGTTATGTACGAGTAGGTATATGTTTTATTTATAACATGTAAGGGAGTTGCGCCTCTCTTACCTGAACCTGCCGAGCCAGCCGTCCGCAATCATGGCGCCCAGCAGTGGGAAGAAGTAGGCGAACATGGTGAACACGTGGTAGATCACCGTCGCGCCATTGTCCGAGTAGCCCAGCTTGTCGCGCAGGTACAGGGACAGTATTGCTGGAAAATTCACTGAATTAAACTCATGCACGTGAAATAAATCACGAAATAAAAAAATATTAGCTTATTGATAAATTCTTAGTACTTATTAATTTTTACTATTTCAGCAATGTTCTACGGGCCTCGGTGTATGTTCTGCCCTGGGCCTGTGTCGAAAATGTTATTTGTTTTTAGGATATCATTATGATTCAGTTTTTAAGCGACATTGATTTATTAGAGCGACATATATATATACTATGTATGTACCCTAAAAACACTGACAAGGTGTTATTTTAAAAATGTCATAACAGATAATTTTAACAATTACTACTATTATAGATATACTATTGTTTATTTATTACTATGACATAGTTGCATCTAGCTGTCGATAAGAGTTGAAATAGCTATACAAACTTGCCGAGTGCGGCGTAGCTTGGTCACTTAGGCCCTGTTACAAAATATAATCGAACACCCTAACCAAGCTGTTTTAAGTTTTTCATATGAATAGAAATGATGAGTAGATAGGCAAAAAAAAGGGTTGATGGAAGAAGTTCATAAAAATATGATTTCTTCTCAGTTTATTTGAGATGGAAAGTGAATACAGATGAAGCTGTGAAACGATGTGTGTTCGACATAAAATAGATACGGGCGCCCTGCGCTTCATGAGCCCGGGTACACGGTGCGGTCTTTCTTTATATAGCTACTCCGCTACGGGCTGGCAATAAAAATTAAACCTAAGTAGGTCGCTTTAAATATATAACGTACCGTCTAGGCTACCTCTATCTAATCGCACTGAAAAGTGTGTGTTTGTTCATGTGTACGAACAAACACACACGTATTCCAGTGTTGCGAAACTTGCCCAGGCTGCAAGTCATTAGAATGCATAATACAATAGCCAATGTCTAATCAGTGTGTTATCTAATACGACTTATTGGCCAGTTTAGTTTCTTTGGCGGTAAGTATAGGAATTATTGTTCATGTAGGTATAGTTACTTTTCTTTTACTAAAAGTTGTGCATGATTTAGTTTCAATTTTTACTCGTATAGGTACCTCCGATGTTAAATTTTGCATTATTGATGTCAAAAAATATTACAAACTTTTTTGCAAACTTTCTCACAGAAATTTGATATTTTCTATAGGTACCTATACTTTCTTTCGAGAAGTGAAACTAGAAAATTTTATTGCGTAGAAGTTACGTAGTACGTAGAAAATTACGTAGTAGTAAAAGTACGTAGAAAAGTACGTTATTGAACACAACTCCACAGATAATAAAGAATTCAAATCTAATTACAACATAACCAATTAACCATACTCACTTCGCATCCCATAGTATGAGAATCTCTCGCAAAACTCATTTGTGACTATGAATCCAACCGCTTTCGGATACGGAAGTTTCTGCAAGAATAACCTTATATTAGTATATAATAAACCAAAGCTTTTCCAGAAATAATGTATCTACGTCTTTTTACAGACCCTTCTGAACATACTTACTCTCATTCGATTAGTATTTATTAAACTTTATTTTTCCAAGTAAAACATTTTTAACCAAGAAAGAATTAGCCATGAACCTATGTATCTCTCTCTCTCTCTTTTTGGCAATTTATTTACCGAAAGAGGGGGAACCCACAAGATTAATCTGCGCGGTATTATTGATTCCACATCAGAGTCGACCGCAGCAATTCTCTAGGTAGGTAAACTTCAATCATGATTATGTCGCAGCGGTGTTGAAATAGTAATCATTTTACAGTGTAAAAATTAGTAAGTGTAAAAATAGTAACACTAGACTTTAATATAGTCCCTACATTGTTCAAAGTTAGCGGAAAAATTATATCTATATTTAAAAATATCTAGATAAGGTATGACATCTTCACAGGTAAAATATAAACGATCGCTTTCACGTAAGTAAAATTTTAAAAATATCTCAAAACTAACTACTGCTGGCTGAATACAAAAGCTCTTAAAATACGTACAATAAAAAAAAGATAAACTAACTAGCTACAAGCGTCTTCACATTGGCTGGAATTTCAAACACAGGGAGTTTGAAGAATACGGTAAGACAGAAATATGTTGACTTGCTTTAATTAGGTATCATGAATTCTTCTGCAAGTACTAGAATTAAGCAGCAACATATCCTTCTATGGATGGATGGCAATGTTGTTTTACAAGAGACATATTCATAGCCGGTTTTATTAGACTACAACATTACAATAGCGGACATGTAATCAATAGCGGACACGCCTGCTCGAGACGACACTGTAGTCTAAGTGTCCAATTCGTTGGAGAATAACTCTTGCTCATTACACTCAACGACTCAACCATGGTACGATAAGGACTTATATACCTACTTTATTGTAAGACAATTCTCGCAAGTTTTGGTTGTCAGCATTCGCCTCACAATCGACTATGCGATTTATCCGTTATTTAGGTACCTTTTCAACTCTCTCTCCATATTTGCCGATTGCATTGAGGCCGCTATGTAGTGCATTGAATAAAATCTGACGCAATTGTCAGCACACACACTAGAGAAGAAAGAAAGAACGGAGAGAAGTCCATTGTGAAAAGTTTGTTTTTTATTTTTATCCACCTGCCTGAACTGAGGAAGTAACTAAGTTCATATTATTATTTATTGATTATATTATGTACTTTTGCCTCGACATTCACGGGAAGTTATGGAGTGATTCTAGGGTGGAACCACAGGCCACTGAATATGTCATACAAAGATAATATATGGAAAGTACCTATATATACCTTTTTAGATATTCTTATACTAACTGGGTGGTTAAATGGGTCGCACGCGAAAGGGTTAATTAGAGTTAACTATAAGAAGTGACCAATTTGTCAGAGCAAATTCGTCTCGTCCACGGTCCAAAATAATAAAACTACAGAGGCAGAATAATTTACACATAAAATAAATTTAACTTTTAGGTTTTCACCTCTGTCATTGAACAAAACACATTCGAGGTCGTTGGAGATATAAAAATGCATTTAAAACCCATTAAATTAAAAGAGTCAACCTTCGACCCATTTAGTTTTAGTAGGCATTTTTTGCGAAATAAGCCTGAATATTTTGGTTATATAACCGATTATTCATAAAAAAATTCAGCATAACTTTTGCTAAAATAGTTTTGTCACTATCACATTTTATATTTGCCATTGACAAACAATAAGTGGCTACAAACTTTATAAAAGGTATTACCTTACTTCGTGCAATTTTCGTGAAAACTTACATGCCTAAATAATAAAAATAAAAATATTTTGATATTATCATACTTAATGCAATTTACACTTCTACGTAATTTTATTTTGCGCCAATATCTTGTCCAAATCATAATTACACATGAACTGGTTATAACCGGATCCCGGTCGGGCGGAACAACTTTAATTACAGCAAGTACTTTTGGGGACATTATAGTGATTGACCATTAAATTGTTTCACTAACAACATTTGTGCTTCTGTAATTTTAGCCACGCACTTAGCAGTATAGAGCGAGAAATTCCTAATGACGAGAAAATTGAGATTACAATGTTAAGGCTAGAACTTTTACTAATTTTAGTTTTATTTTGAGGTTATACAATATTGCCTTTAATACATGTAGTATGTGATCAGAAGGTAACTGACCGTTTTGATGATTGATTCATTGACAATCAATTCCAAACACAATAGGTACCATCCAATAGGATGTTCCTACAATAGACAATAGTACCACTATTGATATTCTATTTGGTGACGTCTGTGGTTTAGTATCAATCACTCCACAATAAGACCGACGTACGGAGGGCTCCCCAATAAAAAATATTTTAAGTATATATTTTTATGGATACAGTTGTAAATATCCTTGAACGTTGCGCACTGAGCCATACTAATTCGTGCCTGTAAACTTGGCACATCAAAGTTTCGTAGGAGTTATAGAAATAACTCCCATGAAACTTTGATATTCTGAAGCTTGTTGCGCCAAGTCCACCGACATTGCTAATTCTTCCCATTGTGATAAAAATGTTGGTAGGTGTATGTTGCCGAAGCCAAAGAAAATATTCACAAAAAGTCACAAATAACTTTTTAGAAGTAGAACTAACGGTTTGAAAACAATTTGTGTACAAACTTTTGAAACAATTATACTAGCTTTTGCCCGCGGCATCGCACACGTGAATTTTTCAATTCTTAAAAGGAATCGAAGTAAAATTTCGGCTATTTTTATCGCGTATTAGATTGGCAATATTTATATATTATTATGATTCAAATTCGTATATTTTGTCATCTTTATTAATTCAATTCCCTATTTACCGCTACAATTTCCAATACGTGTCTTATTATTGTCCCATATAGTTTCCCGCAACATCGCAACATGTTATATCCCATTTCTCGCTACGCGTCCCACTCCCGCTTCCGAACATTTCATCTTCAAAAATAAAAAGTCTCGCATAAATTTCCACCCCTACATCATGGCGTAGAATTCTAAAAATTGCATCTCTATGGAATGCCCCTAGAGATGCCATTTTTAGAAGTCTCAAAAGCATAGGACTCTTCATATGCTTTTGAGACTTCTAAAAAACATTTTTTTTTAATTTTCAAGGTTTTCACTGCTTTTAACAAATTAAATTTTAATAAATTAATTTAAGATTTCAGAGATTTATGTCATTTCTCGCAAATATGTTATAAAACTCTCACCTATATAGGCTGTAATTTTCAAATTATCGCACTTACATCATAATGAAAAATAAGATACAAGAAAAGATAAATTTAGTGTAAAACAGTGTTTGCATTTTTAATCCAAGCATGTATGTACAAAAGTATCCCATGAATAAAACATTCGAAAGAGGAAGCGTACGGAATGTACTCCTTGACTGGAACGCATTCAGCATGGCGATGAACTTCTGGGGGCTTACCATCATCTCTTATAGCGAATCATATCAATCTTATAGTAATTCGTACCATCGACTTAATTTAAGTATGATGATGCGATTCATTTTAGGTGCCTAGATTGAATTCAGTTTCATTGGAATCGTTCTGTAAAAGTTAATGGTAAACCTGCTGGTTAGTGTGCTCATCGCTCGAAAATTATATACTGCTACTACCATACTACACAAATACCATACCATAGATACAATAATAATATAGTTATAGATAAAAGAATAATATATAGTACGTAGTTACTCATCACTTATTATTACTAAAATTAAAAAAATAATAATATCTGTAACTATAAAATATGGTAATAGTCATGCTCGTTCTGACTACTCAGTACCTTGGTTATTTATGACCAGCGGCTCCCAGCGTTAAAACAGGAAGCCTATGTTTACCTCAAAGTCTAGTCTCAAATTTTATCTAAATCGGTCGAGATTCTTTTTAGTTTTTTCTTTACAAAAATTAGTAAAAGATCTGTCCTCTTTTTGTAATAATCGATATACCTATTAATATTATTTATAAATATATATATATCGATATAGATCTTTATGTAGACGAATCATGAAAGTTATTATCAATTTACGGCTTAAATTCCAATGAAAATATAATAACAATATATTGCTATCAAAATGTTACCACATCCAAATAGCATTTTTCAAGTGTTTAACCTACTTAAGCCTTTTTGGTTCGCCGTTACTTAATCTAATCAACAAAGGTAGACAGAAAGTGGGTTTTAATATGGTTTCAATATTGTCCTTTTTCATCTTCTTTGGTTAATTTAGAATGTGCTAATTATTTTATATTGCATAATTTTTGTGGATAGAATATTTCTTAACTAATCTATTCTTATAAATAATAACTTATTTCTAAATCATGTTGAAATTATAGATTTTCTTGCCTCACAATTGCAATTTTTATAGTATCAAATATTGTTATGTTAAATAAATTATTGTTCTACCATTTAATATAAAGAGAAAGTTCTTGAGTGTAAGGGGAATCTCTGCTTTTCTATCTATTTTTAAAATTCTTTCTACTTTATATACGAGAACCCAAGTCTCCGACACGGGAGCGAGGAAATGGAACGCAACAGTTAATATTTTCGGAATATTTATTTTTTGTATTATTTAATTAATGACATAGTTTAGTAGTATTTTTGACAAAAATATGAAAGTTAAACGAACTCAGCGACTCACAAATTTATTGCAAATCAAATAATAAGCAGTATTTCTCCTCTGTTTCGCTCGGTTAGTTACTATGTCAAGGCAAGAGGATTCGAGCAGAGCAAGTCAAGGTGGCTCGGATGAATACTAAAACCAGTATTTACGTTTACAACATAAACGTTGGGATGAAATTAAATTAATTAGGATGGATAGGGATGCGGGTCATCCCATAGTCATGTTTTGAAGAAATAAAACATTATGTTGCTTTCACAACATAGTTTTAATTAAGTTTTCATAGTTACAATCGGACACGTCAGTAGGCTAAAAGCTATTATTTGGAAAAATATGGATGCTGTTCTTTGAGATATATTCCTCAATAATTTATATAAAATAGTGAAGACGAAGTGACTTTTTTCAATCAAAAAGCATTGTTTTATAATTAAGTAATTAGGTACTTACTCTATATAAATTCCTAATTACGTAATTACCTAATTACTCTAATTAGAAGACAAAAATAGTATGTAAACCACGTTAATATTTTTTTAAATAGATAATAAATAATTATTATCGTATTTTGTTATATAAACACAGTAGTTACACATTTCATTTTTCCCAAAAAACAATCGTACAAGAATGATGTACTTAAGGACGCGATAAAAGACTTATTCATTGTTTGTGAAATGTCTGATCTATCTTCTGATGATAATTTGGATAAACAGGGTATTTTTTATTACACATTTTTAATTTTTTTTTGGTTCCATTTTTACCATTTGAGGTAATCTCCAGGCATTTGGGAGAATCTCCAGTTTATAGCCTTCTCCCTTATTTGACTTCTACAATCCGCAGGGGAAGAGAAGCATCTGGCACAAGTCTGGCACATGTTTACCTTTCGCTCCCAGGCCAGCATGGAAGGTAGTAAAAAATTGAATGAGACGGTTATTGTGTCGACCTCACGTCAATGAACTACAGTGACTTCACAAATTGAACCTACGCAATGTTTTATTGTTGTATAGAAATTTATTCAGATAACAATAAACTTTTATTATATACAACATAAAGTACTAGGAGACAGGAGGCTGGCGACATTTACTCTTTCTATGGCCAAACTCAAATGTTGGCCAAAATAGTCACTAGCATGAAGCACCAAGGGGACCCCAGAGACATCGACGTGCGGAAATTTCTTTGTTTTTGCATCCGCACCCCAAGTTCCCAGGGTCTCTGCGGCAAAAGGCGTAAATATATACGGCTCTCCCAGAGATGCATATTTACGCCTTTTGCAGGACCCTGTCGCCAATGCAACCGCACCAGCCTTACAAACACTCGCAGTTACGTGGCATGGAGCTACTATATCCACGCACGTCGCATCCCACAGTTGTATGACTAACGAGGTAACATTTATATTCATAGAGATGGGAAAATGGTTAAGAAGAAGCAGAGGAGACCGCGGACGAGACAGCAAGAAGCGAGGCTCCTCACTCGTGATAAATAAATAATAATAAATAATCTCTGCGATAGATAACTATTTTGCTTGATGTTATTTGACGAGTTAGCCCTATCGAACATTCATTTTAACGCTGTCTGTTCGATATGTTACTTATGGGCTATCAGATACAGTACAAGCAAGCGATTTTCTTGCTGTTTTCGTGGGTTTTCACCAATAGATTGTGTTTCCTGAGGGCAGTTTTCATTTATAATTTCATTATTTACCCGAGAGAAGATAGACCGTCGCTAGTTTTTTAATACATTTAACCTGTTCCATAAAACAAAAATAAAAATTCGCCTTGAACAGAAATACCTACTATAATAGAACATATAATAAAACAGTAGAAAAAAAATCCTGTACATTGAATATATTTACATAAAAACAAAATTAGGCGATAGTCTGTCTAGATCTAGATAGTCAGTCTGTTTGTCTGTTTGTACACGCTAATCTTTGGAACTACTGGACAGATTATAATGACACTTTTTTGGTATATACCTAGCTATTAAGCCTGGGCAAAATATAGGGTATAAATAATTTTGAAAACTGGAACACCAGATGGACAACAATGGTACAACTAAACTATAGGAAATATAGAAATTACGCCTTAACAAAAGTTGTTCAGTCTGATAAGCATTTTCTGTTGAGGTACAAAAATCTAAGATCTGGAACACCTGAAGAACAGTCATAATGGTCCAGCTAAACTATAGGAAATATATATTTTCGTCGTATGAGCATCTTCTGTATTTCGCTTCGCTTTGTCTGTACAGTTAATGTTATCTAATAATTTTGACTCCTTACAAAAATTTATAGGCCAGGCGAACGAAGTCGCGAGCATGAGCATATACAATATATATAATATATTCGATATCGATACTACATTTCATTAAATATATATTTTGTAAGTATCTAAACAATAAATTTACGAGTATATTGTGTCTCATCGAGTGACCGTTAACGTATGTTTATATGAATATGATGATTTTCCCAAAGTACTAACAACAAGGGATGCCGACGACTGCGGGCTGCGACGCTCAACTGCTAAGAAAGAAACCGAAATACGTTCAGGTGAGAGAGAAGTTTTATACTACAGAACAAATATACAAAGTAGAACGTTACTACTACGGTTGGCAGATTATCATCTCATGACATACGATGAGAAAGTGGCTTATCGGCAACTAAACAAATAAGATATAACAGATGGCATTTATCTCTATGTAAACCACTTGAAATGAAAAAAAAACCTAAGATTACGCGTGTATTTTGTATTATACAAAATACATATATATTTTATAAAATGTAAAAAATGTGTCGTTGAGTCTCGTTGAGCGTTGAACTTTCGCGATTAAAAGTGTCTAATTGAATTGCATTTTATTGTACCTAAACATAAATACTGAACTGCTACACGCGGGGCATCACTACCGAGGAAATATCGGGATAAAATGTTATTTCAGGTACAGAGTAACATCGCATCACATTGTCGCAAACTTTTGCATTTATAATATTAGTAAGATGTACCTATATTTTTTTTGTCTTGTAATTTTAAATAGGTTTTGCATGAAGGATTAGTACGATGTATGATTTTGTCTTATGACTGGAACTATCTCGTATGTACCAGCGCAGGTGTATCCTGGACTCACTTCTTTGGAAGTTCCATATAAAAAGTACCTATGGCTAATGTTAGGAAAAATTCTGCTTGTGTATGGAATTTTCAATTTGCTTTTAGTTTATTTAGTTGGGTATTACAAATATGAAGCAAATTTTACATTACACTATCCACTATTTGAGATATCAATATTAGTTAAAAATTTGATCAATGGCATATTCAGAAATAAATAAAGTTGTAACAAATCATTCGGCAACGCTGACTTTCACGAGGACGACTAAAAATAGCAATAAAAACTTTAAACGACTTGAAAATTTTAAACGACAAAAAGATAGTTTACTCATTAGTGACATTGCAAATGTAAATCAATCGCTGAAGCGTTGTTTAGTTGCTGACGAGAATGCTGGAGATTATCGTACATAATGCAGTACCGTAGCGTGCCTTAGCCAGGTCCAGCATCAAACGTTTTTGGGGGCACTTCAGTGAAATAAATAATAATACTTTCAAATAAATAACCCACGTTTGTTTGATAATCATTGACACTTTCAATGTTCCTGGGAAACATTAAAAAAATATATAATTGACTTCTTGTCGTTTTTCGATAAACTTTTTCATTAGGTAGCACAAAATTCAATACATATAACTTAAGACCACATTAAGTTCCCTAGATAGTACTCTAAATTATTTTTTATTTTTTCAAATTATTTAAAAACCAGCGGCTCGTCCTGGTACGCTCGGGTAAAATCATACACCTAAACTTTCCTCAGGAATCACACTATTGTTGAAAACCGCATGAAAATCCGTGCAGTAGTTTTGATGTTTGTAGAACAAATAGACAGGTGCAGAAATTTTGTTTTATAATATTAAAAAAAAAAAGTAATTTTCTTAACCGGGTTCAGGCAATCCGGGTGCCCCTTATAATAGATACGGCTGATAATTACGACTGCTACGCCTCTATCGTAACGAGCTATTCACAATAATTATACAAGGAAAGCCAGTGAAATGCTATATCGTCCGTGTAGATCGCAATGTACAAAATACTTGTAGCTGATCGCATTTCTATTCCACTTAGATTTAGATCATTTATTCTGGAAATCAACGACATGACACATGCTGAGCTGATACATTTTTGTATGATAATTAATGTACTTGACAAATTTTTCATATAACATGTTTTTATCATACAAAATATATATCTATTTCTATATATGTTTATTGACACACTCAGGACAGTCGTAGATAAAAGAAAAAATATTAATTTCAATATATTAATTTTATCTATGGGTATTCTCGTATGGACAAGATTTCTCTATGTACCCACTCCTGAACATTTTAATTTTTAATTAAATCCCGGAAATAAGAATATTCCCGTGGGAAATACACCAGGGCGATGCTGCGGGCAATAGCCTATAAATTGTCTATAAATTATTATTTTTGACAAATATTAACAGTCGCCACTTTAAAAAATACAAAGTTGTTTTGGGGTTGCTCTGTTTTAAGTTAAATAAATTGTTATTACCTTTACTGAATTTCAATATTAACCTGCTAATATGTATATGAACGACCCGACCTGACTTTGCTTGGGAAAAAGCCATTATAAAATGTACACCTAAACCTTCCTTATTAATCAAAAATCCGTCCTTTAGATTTTAAGATTATCACGTTCATAGGGATAGACAGATACGATAGGGGGACTTCTTTTTATAATATGAAAGGATGGGTAGGTGCTATTTATAAATTTTAAATTATATACAGAAATAAATTATATTACAAGTTTGTTATCTAGTAGTCGTGAACGATCAATAGGCGATTTATCTTAGAATAAATCGTTAACAGCTTTCCGCTCCGATAACTTCAGAGAATTGCATTTCGTAATGTAAGTGCGGACCATTCGTCTGAATTTCAATGTTTGATGTCATGCTACTTTAGTAAAATAATTTTATTAAGTAATTGGTTATCATATCTTCATATAATATTTTTACATAAAGTCAATATCTGAAGCAAGTAAATGTTGAATAGAGTTCCACATTAAGTTATTTCACAACAAAATCGTTAATTTTTTCACAATATAAGTGAGTTTAGAAGTGGCAATCACCACTCCTGCAATAAGACTTGCAAATAACTGTGTAAAATAGGTTTTTATTAATTTATAGATACAGAAACACTCTGCCATTTATATACCTCACATATAGGTAACATTATTATAGGTGTAATGATTATCTAACCTCTGAATAAAGAATAAAAGCAATAGTAGAAATAGAAATAAATTTATTCATAGCATACAAATATACATCACAGAAAATGAACAAAAAGTACATTAAATATGATACAAAAGAGTACCAGGTACTACTCTGCTTGTGCCACGACGAAATGCTATGACGCTGATTTTCAGTGATACCGAACTACGCATGACACTACCAGAAAAGAATTTGCGAGATAAATCCGCGAGATGCGAGATTATTTTGATAATATATTGTCTGTATATGTCATACATACAATTAATATTATCAAAATAGCAATGTCAAGAATGGATAACTGAGAGGAAAATACACATAACAAAGACTTTCCTAACTCCCTATATCATCTGATTGGGGATTAAATGAACAGGCACGTTTGTTGTGACCGTAGATGGCGGAATTCCCCATCCTCACGGACATCGCCATCAATTTATTGTTTTTTGCTCATCTAAGTACGAGCTGGTGGGCTATTGCGCAGTGTGTGCTCACACGTAATAAAATACCTAACATATAGCAAAATGCATATTAACAATACATTTACAAGTTTATACTTATCGTCCATTGTTAAAATGAGATTTATAAAATGTGAATTATCACACCACGTGGCACTATTAGTACAGTGCAAAAATGGACTTACAGGTTGTAATATATATATTATTCATAACACTGGTGATCTTGTCTACTGACAAGACGGTTAGCAGTCATGTTAGTAAGATAGGGATAGAGAGACGCACTGACTTTGTCATAGCCTGTAAATTTAAAAAATGGAAGATAACAATCAAACAGAACAAAAGACAAAAATGTATAAGTACTTATTTCTTATTTGAACGGACTTATAGACCTACAAGATAGGAATATTTATCCCATATATTGTTTTGTTATAGGTCAATTCGTGCGAGTGAAGCCGTGGGGTAACTGCTTGTATACAAAACAAATATATGGATGTGAAGCGGCGTAGTTCGAGACCAATGTATCTTTTTTATAAATTCATTTCTTTCTTGACCAACTAGATCATTATATATTTGTTACATTGTTACCTTCTTGTTCTTTGTTTCTTTTAAAATTATATTTATTTTTCGTACAATTACGATACCATTCATAATACAAGTACCTACATATAAGTTAGTTTAAACAATTATGTAACAGACAAGCTGCATTAAAAGCATGTTCTTATAATGAAATTCGAAATCGCAACACAAACTTAGCTAAACCAGGCTGGCTTACCTTGGATGGAAAACTTATGTAATGTACCCATGTACCTTAATAATAATTAAGTAAGAAAAATTATATACTGTCATGCAATACTGTCAGAAAGTCGAAATTTGGTATCAATTCTAGGGAGTCTTTTGCTATCCCATGTTTGGCGAACTTTGAAAGTGTACACAATTTTGTCCTTTTTTGTCTGTATTCAGTTTGGGTGACATAATAAGTTTAAACAAATAAGTACAAATATTGTAATTTCGAGGCTGAGTGTTGAGTTTGTTCTAACTTGACGATATTTTCCTACTAACGACATTAATCGGAATAATAAATCTTTGAACTAAAGATTCAAAATTTTTATTTTCTTCTTTAATTCTTATTAATTAATGATGTGCTAAATAACTTTGTACTTATATGGTGTGTGTGTCGTGATCACTATGATGAAACTTAATATATAGTTATGATAAAATCTTTATTACAACTACTGAGAACAATAGTGATGATAAAATATAAGTACCTAAGTACCATTGCGTGTATCGTTATGTTAAATCCACAATTTTATTAAATCTTCGCGTCGTCACAGTCAAGAACAGTCTGTTCGGATGTCAAAAGCTATACTCGTATAAACAGAATAAAGAATCTGATTTATATTATATAACCAATTTCAAACGAACTTACAAAAACATTTCCATACTTTTATTGTGATATCAATTTATTGTATTAATATACTACATAAAACGAGCAATATTAGCATATAATTACATATTAACGCGTTAATATGTAATTATATGCTAATATACATATCAGCAGGTTAATATTGAAATTCAGTAAAGGTAATAACAATTTATTTAACTTAAAACAGAGCAACCCCAAAACAACTTTGTATTTTTTAAAGTGGCGACTGTTAATATTTGTCAAAAATAATAATTTATAGACAATTTATAAAAACATTTCCATACTTTTATTGTGATATCAATTTATTGTATTCATATACTACATAAAACGAGCAATATTAGCATATAATTACATATTAACGCGTTAATATGTAATTATATGCTAATATACATATTAGCAGGTTAATATTGAAATTCAGTAAAGGTAATAACAATTTATTTAACTTAAAACAGAGCAACCCCAAAACAACTTTGTATTTTTTAAAGTGGCGACTGTTAATATTTGTCAAAAATAATAATTTATAGACAATTTATAAAAACATTTCCATACTTTTATTGTGATATCAATTTATTGTATTCATATACTACATAAAACGAGCAATATTAGCATATAATTACATATTAACGCGTTAATATGTAATTATATGCTAATATTTACTTAAAAATCGTTTGGTAGAACTGTACGGTTTTCACGAATAGACTGTGTTGTAATGTTACTTAAAAATCGTTTGGTAGAACTGTACGGTTTTCACGAATAGACAGTGTTGTTTCTGAAGATGATTCAGGTGTACAATTTATTACTATGGTTTTGACGACCTCGGTGGAGCAGTGGTGCTTGCCTCTAAACCGAGAGGTCCCGGGTTCGATCCCCGGTCGGGTCATGATGGAAAATGATCTTTTTCTATTGGCCCGCGTTTTAGATGTTTATCTATATATGTATATGTTATAAAATATAGCATCGTTGAGCTAATATCCCATAACACAAGTCTAGAATTACTATGTGATTTGTCCTAATATTTATTTATTTACTAGCTGATGCCAGCGACTTCGTTCGCATGGTAGAACTGTTTTTGGTAAAGAGTCAAAATGATTAAAGAAATGTAATTACAGAACTGAACCACTTTTGTTAAGGCGTCATTTCTAATTTCCTATAGTTCAGCTGTACCATTATGGGTCTGCATCAGCTCTTCCAGATCTTCGATTTTTATACCTCAAAAGAAAATGCACGTCAGACTGAACAACTTATGTTAAGGCATGCAGACAAAGACATGCAGACGCAACTTTTTTACTGTTTTATTATATGTAGATGATATGCTGTCCATTGTAGACATGTATATAGTTATTTGATTTATATACCAAACTTACAACTATCATTAGACATTCGATTCTAATACGATAGACGTAGCAAGCAGTAGGTAGTACCTATATGGTTGTCTGTGGGAATCATTTGGAAAAATATTCCTAATGATAATGCATATCAGTTGGTCCACGAGGAAAACTTGTTCCAAAATCACATTTATTATGATTAGCATACTTTATTATTATGTTTATTGAGTCCATAAATACTCCAAGTACCTTGCGTGCGTCCATGACTACATGTATAAAAAAGTTTGCAATCCTACCTACGCGAAACTTGAACGGAGCCTTCACGGAATAAGTGCTCTTCAATACATATCTACCTACTCACTATCATAATATAAATTGGGTACCTATCTCCAATTAAGTACTTTGTCGAAAATCAATTAGACACATTAAACGTTATAAGTTTACTGAACTGATTAAAATAATAGACACTTTGTTCACTTTCTGTGATGTATATTATTATGCTATGAGTAAATTTATTTATATTTCTAAGTACGTTCAGATCAATCAAAGACGATATTGAATTAATAAAAGTTTTAATCAAAGCATTTCTGTTTACACCGAACTTCACAAAAAGTAGTAAATGCAATGCACGAAACATTTTCTGTCAGTAACGTCAGAATTAGTATAAGACCCGGTGTTACCACAGGCCAACATTTAACGACATTTAGATAAAGAAGCAATAAACACAATAAATAATTACCTAACGTATTCAGTTTCACAAACCATAGTTCAAAATATATAAAATCTGCTTCAAAATAACAACAAGTTAGGTTTATTAATTGTACCAACATAATTATTGAAATCAATCAATTCGCAATCAAAATCGCAAAGCAAAATAGAAAATAATAATACTCACCCCTGAAGACTTTTCCATGGTTGTTTTCAATATATTTCGCAAGTTAAACGTATTTACGAATCAATACTGATATCATAGTTTCTAATTTCGAACGATGCGCGTGCGTCAGTGAGAACGCGAGAAATCGGACTGTCACTGTCATTTGAAGGCGCGACTTCGAACGATCCCCGCCAGTCTTCATCAATCGGCAGCCAGGACAGCAGATGAGTAGATAACTACGAAGTCGCGTGCCACAAAGGCTATTCATATAAAGAAGTGGAATGTACGCAATCTCAGCGCATAACATAACGATAGACGGGTGCTTAAGACTTGTAACATAACCTTGAACACATTTGAACATGACTCTCTAAACCTTAGATTAATAAAGATTCCAACCGACATTATCCAAAGACATTGTTTATTATTTGCGATAATTCCAAACAGCATACATCAATGCAACAAGCCGCTGTTCTACGGTCAGTTGATTATTACAGTCGCGACCAATTTTAATTTCGGTGGAAGCCACACAACACACGCCTAACGGCGATGCTGCGCCCACAGACAATCCTAGCTATTTTGCCAAACACTGCGAACCTGCCTACCAACCTGATGCAGTAAACCGCAGTAACGCAATCGACACAGCCTATCCAATGGCTTTCACTGTAAATCAAATCATGCAAAAAAATTTAAGCTAAAGCTAGCTAAGCTATTTACGTACCTACCTATCCTAAATAATATTGATGCGAAAAAAGTTTGTTACCTCTTCAGGCTCTGCTCAACCAATCTTCTTTAAATTTAGCATGTACCTACTTAGTCTGGAGGAGTATGGGAAAGGACATTAATTTTCCACCAATTTTAAAATAAAAAAGCTAATAAAAAAAATAAAAAAATATATGAAAACTTATGATTTCTTTAATTTAGATAGTTTTTATTCATTGGAATAAGTGGTCAAGTGCGTGTCAGGCCATGCGCAATGATATGGCTTCGAATATACTTACATGTGTAGGACATACCTCCCATAGACTTCCCCAATCATTTTATTTATATATTTTTTCAACGTTTTTATTTTTAGCGAGTTTCGTTGTAATATTTACACGGGGTTTGACCGATATTTACCTTTCATATAAGTAGACAAAACAATATTTTGAAAACTATTTCAGTGCTTTTCGTCGGAAAACTTTAGAGAAAATTTGCAAGTTTTTCCAAAATCTTTGTTCGGTTTAGAATGCTCCAATTAGTAGGTAGATACCCCGTGGAGTACCTACTAATTCCATGGGCCTCGACACGTCCTCCACGACATCTTTTTTGACCACGGCAATTTAAATTTTCACTCAAAAAATAATCAGACGATTTTCGCGATTTTTAGGTATTTAAATTGAACAAAGGTTGATTAAAAAAAAAGAATTATATAGAAAACATTAAAATGAACGCCTTCAAAACATTCATCACATCCATTCCAAGGCATAGGCATGGCTGTTCAATTTGAAATATCTTCGTAACTAGTCTCGCTTTGATTGTAATACACGTGTATTTTATCTATAATTTTATGATCTAAAAGCTGATGGAAATCTGTTTAATCAGCACCTTATCTAGAATAACTATATTGTTTCCACTTTCCACTTGTCAAGGGTGAACGCGCTGGAAAGTAACTTCTGAGTGAGTACATACTTATTCGATAAATAAAGCAATAAATAATATTTATAGAAACCTAGATTACTGTGAGGTTAATACTTAATAAAATGAGGACTCGAATTGCAATGCCACGTCGTCAGTAAGCAACATTTTCTAAGTACAGGATATTTATAGGTACGTCAGTATTCTTTCTTATTTGTTTCAACTCGTCATACCTATTTGGGATATTAATTTTTCGCCGATGTTATTATGTAATGATGATAAATTTGCATATCTTACAATCCTAAGTTACAAGTTGTAACTTAGGATTGTAAGATATGCAAAAGAATTGTAAATCTTAAATATGAATGTCTGGGAGCTAGGAAAAGGTTAAACCTAATGAGTGAATACTACATACATATGTATCATAAAACCTGAAATACAATAGGATTTATCGAAATCTCTACAAGGAGTTACAAGTTGTAACTTAGGATTGTAAATCTTAAATATGATTGTCTGGGAGCTAGGAAAATGTTAAACCTAATGAGTGAATACTACATACATAGGTATCATAAAACCTGAAATATAATAGGACTTATCGAAATCTCTACAAGGAGTGGTCCTGATCAGTATTTTACGGCAGGTGAAGTCAACTAATGACATATTTAGTACGTATGATCAAGAATGCGCCTGCGCCTCAATCTAGCGAAGTCGCTTCTACCTGCTTCCTAATGACGCTAATCAGCAATGTCGCTGGATAGAGGAAGGAGCAAACACGAAACTGGTTTGTTGTCACCAAGGATGAAATGTGTGCCAATGGTCTAATAACGCCAAAGACCGTGCAAAGTAAAGAATAAAAAGTGAACTCAAACTCAGAAAACGACGAACTTAGGAAAATCTGTAGAGGAGTTAAATCTTCAGTTAACAAGAAGCATCTAAGTACGAGACGGTGTAGGAAGAGGGCAACAATTTTGTAACAATTTGAGATGACAATGGCCGTGGCCGAAGAGCGTTAACGTGACCGAATTACTTTGAAAGCGGTAGAAAAGTATTTAACAAATAAAGTGGTTTCAAAGGTAAAAACCCGTTTTTTACACGATTCGTACACGATATGGAAAAAAGAGACAACATGTTGAAGTTGGTAACGTGTTAGGTATGTGTAAGAAAATACGAAATATAGATAGCATACTTCATAGAATATAAATATAGCTTCTCTTTCTAATCTTTTACTATTCACACATGCATTATAATATATAAAACTAGTATGTCGAGTACCCACCTGTGTGGTGCGCATGTCACTATATACATCTGCAGTTGCCGATATATCTAGTGATATTTATATCGAGTGTGTTAATTACCAATACTGTTGTTAGATTTTATTCAAGTCGCCTAGAGGCATCTGACATGACAATGTATCACCACTACTGGTAGTACTTGCCTATAGAACTCAAAGATCACGATGCCATTTCGTGGTTACACTAGTAGGACAAATAGTCTAATTCAGGTTTAACATGATAAGTGTTACTCGCCCTATTGTTATTTTGTTATATTTACTATGTCTAGTCTAATAATATTTTGCATAAGACTTGCAACATAACCTTATTGATAAAACCTTAACCATAATGATTACCTTAACATTCCGATGCGTCAGCAAGTCGCTAGCCTCTTCGATTACTTCCTCTTGCCGCATTTTATAATTAACAACACTGCTTCAATTAAAGTAGAAACTTAAATAGTGCACCTGCACGCTGCTGAAGGCTTGATAACGATAGGTTACTCTGATAAAATCGTTAACATTAATACGCAATGTTGGCAAAGTTGAGCCCTGGCAAACAAACATCTAGATATGGGCGACATTTCAAATGATTCTCCAAAATAATCACGTACCTATACATGATCTGCAACTATCCATCAAACGTGCTGTTAAAAAAGATCACATTTTTGTATTCTTTATACAATTTTACATGTAAGATCCGTATAAGCATTATATTCCAATTAAATTTAAGTAATAACTACAAATCATTTTAAATCGACAAAGCTAGGCGTATCTAGTACCCATGCAGAGATTGTAAGCAATACACTTATTACGAATTTATCACATTTCACGCACATTCAACTCCTGATAAGACACATAACTTTCCTTCACAAAAAGTTAACATAGTTTAAAATATACACAAACGCACGCAAAATAAAATTGTCCCATAAAAAATTTCACGAAACACTGCTTACTGAGAAGATGTCGGTACTTGATCATCTACGCAGTAGGTTCAAACTATTTATAGTCTGTTTAGTCATTCAGTGATCAATTTGTTAAAAACTGTAGTCTCATCATTGTTAAGACACGTGACGCAATTTTTTTGCAGGAAATTGTGGAAAACCTACTCGTCTATTGTCGTATTTGTTTTTTTTATTTTCGTATGAATATATTATGTTACTTTGTTCTCTGTATTTTGTAGGTACTTAAGCGTTACTCAAATAGGTTCAAAAAAGAAACACTTTTCTATAATGAACTTCTAATTCCAATTTAGTATTTTTTTCCATTATGTGTATGTCTAGTCGACTAAGTAACTCGACATGTTGATTAATTAAGAGGTAGGTTATTGTAAAAAATACAATAGATCGTCATAGTAGGTATCTCACGATTTCAAGGATATCTTCAATTCATTGCACGCAAACTTTTTCATTAGTGTGTTCTATTAGACAATCTGTGGATGAAAAGTTGACAATATATAATCACACAGAAATACAAAATAATTCTTGTAGAACTTGAAAAATTAAAATTCTTATAGCTTCCTGAAATACATCGACAGGGAAATACTTAACTGAGACCCAGGTATACACTAATGCAAAAAATCATAGTTTGGGAAAACAAACCAAATACCTATACAAAAAACCAAACGGGAAAGTAGACCGATCGTTCCGGAAGATGTATGGTATGACAATGAATTAATTCAAGTTATAAGTACCTACCTGTATTAATTAGGTGCCTACTTTCTCCTTAACCCAAAAATAATGAAAAAAATAATATGAGGATTTCAGTTAACTGACCTGGATAAGAGGTACTTTTATTAAGTTTAGTGTGATCCACATCTTTCAGCGATATTGACAGGTATTGTGACACGTGGCGAAACGTTTCCAAGCAGAACAGGTAAACATTGGAGGAGACCTTATGATATCCGATCAATTTTGCAGAGGCCCCCAAGGAGTCTCTCAGGCATTTGGTCCATAGAATGCAGACTAATTGTAATATTGACGTTTGTTTATTTGGTTTTTCGACAGTTCTATCCATGATTTGAAAAAATATATTTAGAGAAGCTAGATTTTATGAGGAGTAGAAGCAGCATGCTTTCTTGCAAGCCATCGGCACGAGTGGTCTTTATAGTTGGAGAAGTTTTTGTCTTAAGAGCAGTAGAAGCAGCATGCTTTTCTGGAGGCAGCCGGAACGAGGGTGGTGGGGTAAGTCTGCGTAAACGCGCACTTCTTAGTGAAGGGGTTTAGAGGCTCCCTTATGGCCTGATGCTTCACTTGCATGTTAATCCGCGCAAACTTGTCTCCTTTTTCTTCTTCCTTCCTGATCAGGACATAGTAGGGGCGAAACTCGTTAGCGTACATTGTGCATAAACTAGTTTTTACACTATAATTTTAAACAAATCCTAATGCTATAATAAATAATTTATTTTTTTTGATCTTTAGTATACTTTTGACAAATTTGAACCAAAGATAAAAAAACACATGAAAACCCACTGTCTAGATCAAAGATCATTGAAAAGAGATTAGATTTGAAAGAAGAACCAAGGTCTAATATCAAAAGAAATTATTAAAAAATTAGACCTTCGTTCAGGCAATGTAGCGTTGCATCAAATGCTAGAAATTACAACTACCTTCCTGATCATAACCATGGAATTAGTAGGTACTCCGTTACTAATTCCATGATCATTCACATTCATACTAGCAATTCGGAACGACCACATCGGGATAAAGAATTTCTAAAAAAAACTCATTTAGAATATTTTTCCTTATCATGCCCAAAGGGCCTTGTTTTTGATGACAGGATTAGCATCCTTTATATCAGGATTCTTCTTTTGCTTCAGATAAAAAATATGAAATTGTTTAAATATCTATGTAGCTTGATGTATTTATTTCCGAACAGGGGATGCAATTACACCCTCTTCGCTGTCGTTGGCAGACAGACAAACAAATAGGATCAAAAGTAACCTGAATAAGCTTCTCATATTTCATTGCAGCTTAAAAATCTAAAATGTATGTCTATAAATTTAGATAAATTAGAATAAATATTCAACAATTTTAACATTGTAAATTAAATAAGTTAGGTAGGTATTGGTAAAGGCGAACACATACTTAATTGAAATAAAAAAAAACTAACTTATAATAATTTAAATAAATATATTAGAGATAAAGAGATGAACTCCCCTTGAGACGCAACATGAATTTCCTTTTAGGTGCCGCTATTTTAACAAATTTATCTTTTATGCCATCTGGATCCTTGCGCCCAGTACATCCCTCACACTGAAAATACACACAAATATTATTCGACTTGTTACACCATTATATTTCTTTTATCAATGTGTTACACATACACTAGGTATGATAAGTATCTGAAATTCTTTACACCTTAATATTTTCTATAGGGTACACTCTTTTTATTATTTCTTTAATACGTCCAACCGAAGCTCAGCTTCTATCTTCGGCCTAAAATCCACCTTCGGCCAATATTCTAGCCTTGGTCAGGCCATCGGATGCTCGAAGTCTTCGCAGATTGATTTGAGCAAGCAAAAAAGAATGAATTGATTTTAAAGTTCTTAAACTTTAGATAACGGGTCTCTTTCATGTCCGACTTCGACATATCTACTACTAACTAATACTAATTATCTGAGACTGGCTACGGCTAGGTCTAGCCGAAGTGGGTTGAGGTCTAACCGTAACATATAAGCTTTGAGGGCATTTTTATCGCGAACTTTCCACGGGAGCGAAGCCCCGGCGACCAGCTAGTCTATATATACCTGTAAAGATGCTCATACCTATACTTAATTTATATAGGTACCTAATTATATTGCCACTAGGCTATAACTATGCTGTTTGGGTTATTTTGTATCGATGAATTAAATTTATCGACTGTCCTTCTGAATAGAAATCGGAAGGCATTAAAGGCTCCTTGAAACTCCGAACTGTCTGGAATTACCACGGGCTGGACGACATAGGGATAATATGCTGGAATCCATTGTGTCTAAACAAATAAGCAAGAAAAATAATTGGAAATTAGAAAGTTTGGTATATGAATAATATATAATTAATCAATTTGGTATAGGTTTGGGTAGTAATTTGATAATATATATATAGACAAACAAAGAGTTTGAGTAGGTATGACTGAAGAATTATTGAAAATTAGTAAAGATGCAATAAATTATTATAAGTATCTAAATAAGTATAACTACTTATTTATTTTATAAATAACTTTACTGGCATCAGCCAGATAGGTAATCATTAATATCATAATGATTAGGTACCTATCCTGTCAAAAGAAAAATGAAAAAAATATTCAACGTTTTCAGTAAGAGAAATCCAGTAAGACTAAATATAAAAAAACTTTAGCACTTACAGCCATTGTTACATAGACAGCAAAACAAAAAAATATGGCTAGGCAGAAAAGCATGTGACGAATAAGGCCCATCGCAGATAATACCAAGTTTTCCTATACAGCTTCGGATATAAAGTGAAAAACGTATTTCTATCAAATGTTATAGTTATTGGAAATTTAAAAGGCAATAAAGTTTTTGCGAAACATTTATTTCCACCGGGGCGTACCAGTACATACAATAATCGTTTAAGATACAAAACAAATAAGTTTGATTATAGATAATGCATCAGCATCTGACTTATTTCATTGTCATATTGTTCCTCTTTGTCTGTTATACAAATGCCGTGAGTAAGCTTAGCGATTCTATCATGTTTTTCGTAACAAGTGTATAATTAGATAGGTAGGTATACCTATCTAATTATACACTTGATACGACTAGGTAAGTAGATTTACTTATTCGTATAACGTGCCAAACTATTAGAAAATTTGGTGGTCGAACCAATTGTTCACAGGGTAGTCCCCGTGGCGCAGCTCTCTATTCATAGACGATATTCTGCTTAAGGATCATTGTACCGTTGTCGGTTTTACTCAGGGCTATGCAATTGCCAATAGTTCGCTTGCGATTGCAGGGTTGTAACAGAAAACTCAGGGCATTCAAAGGTAACGTAGAGGGAAAAACGAACCGCGAGCGGGCTGTTAGAAAGCGTCCTGGCCTGCTCACCATCAATGCAAGAATGCAAAGTGTCTCATACAGAGTTCCTAGTAGGACAACACAGCGGAGGCGGTGGCTGGTAGGGCACCAAAATGTTTCTTATGGCTTATCGTAGCAACTGAAGATCTCAATTGAAATTGCAAAATTAATTACTTGACATGTATAACCTATGCACAGATGTATCATACAAATGGTGGTACTACCTACACCTAGGTTATTAAGCCATTTGTATCATATATTTTAATCATCATTCTTCGTTAACTCTTCGATTCATATGACTCCGACATGATAGACAAGTATGCACCAACCGAGGTCGTCCGCGTCGTCCATCTGTAGATATGTCGCATTTTATAAAATACCCTTTATAATAAGCCCTTACTGCCACAGGGACGACCCAAAGCCAACAACGTGTTCCGTCGTGATGGCCTGCCCGAGGACTTCAAAGAGACCACCTTATCTCCGAAGGCGCAATTTGTCCTCAGCCAACTGAGCAACAGCAAGATAATTAGGGACAAAAAGAACTACAAGGCCTTGTTGCAGCAGCTCAAGAATATCTTCCACACCACCAAGCGTCCCACCCAGAAATGCGGCAAATGCGGCTAACGTTAATAAACTATTGGGATCTAAGGGATCCACCTACGTTATTTTTATTTTCTACTAGTGGCCTACCCGACCCGGTTTGCTCGCGTAAAATCAATATCAATACATTATAATAAAACAGTAGAAAAAAAATCCTGTACCTTGAATAAATTTACATAAAAATAAAATTAGGCGATAAAGTCACAGCAACAGAGTAAGAATTTGAAAAAAATCTGTTTGTACGCGCTATTCGTGGGAACTACTGAACGGATTTGAATGAAACTTTTTTGTTATATAGCTATGAAGCCTGGGTATCATATAGGGTATAAATTATTTTGAAAACTGGAACACCAGATGGAGAACAATGATGGTACAGCTAAACTATAGGAAATATTGAAATGACGCCTTAAAAAAAGTTATTCATCCTGATGAGCATTTTCTGCTGAGGTATAAAAATCGAAGATCTGTAACACCTGATGTGGACCTATGATGGTACAGCGAAACTATAGGGAATATAGAAATCACGACTTAACAAAAATTGTTCAGTCTGATGAGCATTGCGTGTTGAGGTATAAAACACCTGAAGAAGAGTCATAATAGTTCAGCTAAACTATATAAATTATACTATTTCAGTCCGAATGTATACGTATCGTTACATTTGTCTGTACAATTTTTCTCTAATAATTTTGACTCATTACCAAAAAAATTGTTCGGCCACGCGAACGAAGCCGCAGGCATCAGCTAAGTCATTAATAAATAATATACCTATCCCCTAAACCTTTGTGCACCCTGGATCAGCTTCCAATTCGAGGGACCTCCTCAATGGTTTAATGCATGGCCATTGACAAACTTCTCTTGTTCTGAAGTCTTGTGGCAAAATGTCATTTTCGTATGTATGAAACTTGGATTTGTTTGATAAATTTTAACTTGACAACTCTCGGTTTCGGAGAAAAAAGTCTTGACAGACGGGTAGTTGGACAGAGAACTGAATTATAGACTTACAAATACAGAAATATATGTATGTGAGATTTCTGTAATTATTTATGTATGTTATTTTTTCGTAATAATACAGCAAAACGTATTTGCGTGTGACTAAAACTAAAATCCATCAGGCGCCAAGGAACATAGTACGTTACATTTATTCTGTTCCCGCAACTTCTTTTGCGTGCTGTTTTGTTTTTCTATCAAGAACTTAGAAGTTTAAGAACTTAGAGTTTTGAAGTTTAATCATTGATTACCTATTAATTCCATGAGCTAAATATGTAAACTGTCAAATTAAGATCAAAAATCTGCCATTAGAACTGTGTTGTTTTTCCCAGGTGTTTGAGGAAAAATCGTATTTTTATCTTAAATCTTTGTGTAACCTAAAGTTTTTCTTTTGTGTTTGTTTTGTCCAGGCACAGGACATCTCTATACGACTTGCTTCCCCCTTATGTCCCAAGACCTGTAAATATGCAATTTTTATTAACATTAGTTTTCTCCCCATTTATAACTATATTGGCAAAATTTATACAAAATAATAATATCTACTTAAATTTTTATTTACTTTATACGTATATATGTATGTATAATATATTTATATACTTTTATATTTTAGGGTACACACTGATCTGTGTTTATATTATGTTCCGTCAATTTCGACCTTGACGTTGGCAAAATCATCGTTTTGGCGAACGATGGAGCCATGAAATTAAAAAAAAAAACATTGGAATCTCCCGAGATTTTAGAATTTATTTTTACGCTGATCCTGGACTTCGCACCACCACAGCCCGGAATGAAACCGGATACTTATATGCGAAGATGAGAGGTCGATTCCCAAACGGCTCTAAAGATTTCGATGAATTTTTCGTTCATATCATCTGGGGGTACCCCAAGTCGAGCAAAAATAGCGGTTCATTTTACTGAAACTCAAACAAATAAAAAAATTACAATAGGTATGTTAATTACAATAAAACGTCCATCATCAGTAGGGCTGTATTGGTTTTATTTATCAATCACTATACAATTATTTTAATGACTTTTTAAATAGGTAGCAAATAGCAAAAAATAATCATAATTAGTAGGTACTCCATTGTATAAAATACTTATTAAATCCATGATAATATTGTTTCAAATAAATTGACAGGACACAATAATTAATCCCTATGTAATTAACATACAGAAATATAAATATATTTATTAGTAACATATGTAGGTGATACATTACCATAGGGATGCGCATGTTAAGTAAAATTAGGCAGGTAAGTACATCAAGTATGCTAAAAAATATAAAGTACAACACTATATCTCAAGAATATTTACTACATTAGACTAGAGACGAGACAAATATTGTAGGTAACACTTTAAAATTAAAGGACATTAAACTAATATATAAATTATATATAAATAATCCTATTTGAATATTAAGAGTACACAGCTAATGTGTCTGATTGTGAATTTGATAAAAACAATTTAAGGTTTGACTTAAAAGATGCTAACATACATGATTCCCATTTCTACATCTATATTTACCAAAGTATATATACAATAAAATACATTTGCTATTCCAAATGATTTATTCCATTGATGAACAAGTTTGATTAGTATTCAACATTTGGTTGATTGTACTTACTACTAAGTATAACATTTGAAACAAAAAGGAACAAATATTGTGTATGTTTATGGAATAAATCAAATACTAGGGACATGTAACAAATAGAAGATACAATGTTGATCATAATCACCATCTAAGCCCTTTTTTGCCCACTGCTGAGAATAGGCCTCATAAATATTTACAAAAGTGCCAGTCCCAACAATTTCTTGCCTTGAGGTAAAGTGCCAAGAAGGCTGGCAACATTGCCAAGTTGCATGCTAATGTTGATTCTCTGAGCGAGATAGGTAGGTACGTACTAGACCATTGGTCACTTATTATTACCTCTATAATTCTTTTGGAGATGGCGTCATTCTATTTTTTATTCTATTCACCTGGATTGAAGAAATGTATTTGTTCGAAACGGCTTCTATATGCGACTTACGTGGATATTTATGTATGTTGTGATAAAGTTTGTAGGAATAACTTGTATTTTTAGAATCATATTCATGTATCGTATTTAAAATAAATTTATGTAAAACATCAAAAAACTAGGTAAGTAGGTTGAAGAAAAATTTCAATTTCAGATTAGAGGACTCGACAATGTGACAGTGACAGATTGGGATTGTGACAGTTAATTGACACTGACATTTGCAACGATTTGAATCGTTAACTATTCAAACAGATTGAGTACGTATTCGATAACAATTAATATAAATAACGATAATCTATAAAATTTATCGCTTCAAATAATATGTTCAGTTTTTATTTTATATTAGGACTATAATATGTATACATTTTCGTTTTAATAATACGTACATATTATGTGCTCTTCGCTTACTTATGAATATAATATAATGTTTTTTTATAATTTTACCTGTATTACGTAGGTAACAGTTATTTATTAAGATAGTTAAAGTATTCTTATATTTTGTCTTGTACTGTCGGTTTTAAATATGCAACAGTGACAAAACATGCTTAAGTTTACGCTTCAATCTTTAACTTTTATAATTAAACATGTATAATTTATTTTTTTTTTAAATCTCGGTACGTATTTCCTAAACAAACTAAAATCAGTAGAAGATGACAGGTTTTATTTTTGCTCGTTCAGTAATTTTATATTCAAAATGAATCGACTATTATTATAATTTAATGTTACAGCTAAAACACCGGTTAACGTTTAAGAGGTACATCATTATTCATAAAGTGATGTGGTGATTGTGAATATATGAACGAAACGAATGCTAAGCGGTGGGCGGGGTGCGTATGCGCTTTTTGCTCGTGGCAAGGCAAAGCGACCGTCCACAGCCGTCATCGGGGCTGGGACGCACCGGTCTTTAATGTATTTTATTTATTCTATTCCTTGTTCCCTCTATGCGATCGTCGATCGCTCTGCGTAGTGCATCCCAGTTTTTATAACAAAATTATGTTATTGTGTTTTACATAAGATTTTAGTAATGTTTCAATAAGAAGGCAACTAAAAGTTTTGATGTGATTGTGATTTTATTGTTTTGTGCTTAGTGTTGTAATAATCAATGAAATATTGATTAAAAATATACGTAACAAATAATTTCAATTCGCATCTATACATACTAATAGCATTATGAATTATTTTGCAGTACATTTATTTATTTTTAACGTTATTTTTTTTGTTACTGGAGGGGTGCCCGATTTAAAGGTAAGATATAATTTATTATATTTTCAGCTCAACATATTTTTTTTTTAATTTTATTTAACAAACTAATAATTACCTAGCCCACCTACGATATGACTGTGCGCTGTGCTTATGTGTAGTAAATAAATAAATGACCATATTTTAAATGTTCGGGGTTCGATTCAGAGCTTTTTAATGTAGGTACCTATCATCTTTAGTAAGATATAGACTACTTTTCGGCCTACCTACTGACTTTGAGTGATTGTTATTTTTGTTTAGATTTATTTTCTTTTTTATCAATTTATTGTAAAATCTAGTTTTGGCCCGCGGCTTCGCCTGCCTTATTTCATGCATCCGCTCATTACTTATATTTGCCAATATCTCTTTTTCTGAGAAACTTATCATGATGAAACCTGATGCGTGATGTACCTAGCCATGTACAAACATAGCGACAGACGAAAATTCTAAAAGAAAAATATTTTAACTTCTACGTAGGAGTCCTATCAAGAACCCCCCCCCCTAACTCTCTCTATTACTATTATTATAAAACTCTACCTACCTAAGTTGGCTATGTCTATACATACGAAAGTACCTATAGACTAGACATAGGTAGCTCACTTTTATTATATGTATAGATATAGATAAAAAATGCTAATGTGAGAAAGACTAGCAATTAGTAATTATTAACATTTATCGTAAATTTAACGTTTTTTTGATAAACGAGACACCATTTTTTTGATAATCTTACCTACCTAGGTATACATAATAAAGATCGTCCATAGATGAATTCCAAATGAAAATGTAATCTAGTTCTTTGTACGTACTAAGTAGTAGGCTGTTTTTTTAATCATCTAAGTTTTCGGCTTGGTAGAGCTGCCTGCCGCTATCGGCCACCACCACCACCTTTTATCCAAAAGATCATACATATACAGGTACCTACCGGATTCATGTGAATGAGCACGAGCAGAACTAAAGATTTTAGTTCTGCTGTCACATAATTATCGATCTAGGAGAAAATTGGCACCAAGTGCCACATTTATTCACTTGCCACGATAGTGTATTGAATTCAAATTAATGCTTATAGGTTGTACAATTGAGCTCGTTTATAAGGAAAAATGGTCATAAGCATAAAATTTAAAGTCATCTCAAGTACACAGGCCTTATTGTTCTTAGAATATACTGAATAAATCCATACTGTCCAAGCCGATAGGTACGTGCTATGCTAGCTGAACAGTAGGTAATAAACTTTTTATATTATTAGATCAAGTTGATATTATTTTTTCTTTCTTAGTAATTGGTAAATGCCAATAAAATACTACCAGATAGCATGAAATGGAAAGGTAAAAGTAAAACCGTCCCATTTACATTGTTAAAAGTCTTGTGCTTTGCATCCAAGCAATATCGACAAAAGCAAAGCTTCTAAATACCTTTTTAAATTGACGTGATTAAATTATCTAATTCTTAGAATTAAATTATTTAATTCTTCGCCAGACTAATGCACAAGAGGACACATGTTTTGCTCGAGCAGCGACTTGTGAAGTAAATCCGTCAAATACCCGACGTTCAGTATGTGGCACAGACGGGCGAACATACTCCTCGAGGTGTCATCTATTGAAAGCACAATGCTCCGGAGCTCCTGTTGCTTTTGCACATAAAGGGCAATGTATGGGTGAGTATTCTCCTCACTTACAACATTGGTTATCATGTATATAGGTATCACTTTTACATTATCGTCGTACGTATCATCGAAATATATTTAGGTATCATGCAATTTTAAACTGCATACCGCAGCAGCAAAATGACTGTGATTTTATGAATAATAAATTACTGTGACTATAAAATTATCTAAAAGTTTCATGGTTTTAATTATTAATTTATGGCAATATAGGTATAACCATCTTTCTGTGTCATTGCACATACCTAATTTATATTTTGCTTTTATTTATATAAATATATTTATTTTATACTTTTTAGGTTCATTACATATAAACTTTAGTTAAAATAAAGTTAAGCATAGAAATATTCTCCACGTAAATCGATTAAATATAATTGATTGCTTTGTGGTTCGATTATCTAAGCTTGCTGTCTAATACCATAACATATCATTTTTTTATATTTTTAGTTTTTGCAATCATAGGTACCTAAGTAATTTATATATATAGTTGGGTAGGACCGACATTGGCATTAGAGCATAAACCTGTACTTCGATATTTTACCATGGAATTAGTAGGTAAGTAAGTATAAGGTACTCACGAGTGCCTAACTACAGCTAATTCCGCGTTAGCGTTAGCATTAAATACCTACCTAGGTATTCCGATAGAAACCAATTGTTTTTTCGGAAAGTACCTACATATCAATATATATTTAAAATAAAACGATTGAAAGAATTAAGTTTTTATTACTCTATACTAGCGTCCCGCGCCGGCGTCACACGTGTAAAAACAATAAATTAAATACCTAAACCTTCCTTAGGAATCCCACTGTTTATTGGCGAAAACAGTAGGTACATAAGAAAATTCGTGCATCAGTTTTTGAGTTTATGGCAACAGACAGATAGCAGTGGACTTTGTTTTATGATATGTATGTAAGGATACTTTTATACTTGCCGGAGAACTGAATGAGCGCATAACAACAAAAACACCATTCGACCCTCCAAACCATAATAAAAATATTCTGTGAAAAAAATATCAATAGGTACTTTCCGTTTATTTCTAATTTTCACATTTTTTTCTTAATAACAAAACATGTCAAATTCCTTATATATTTTTCTATAAACTTTCGAACAAAATTTGAAAACTTTTAACTTTACATGAATAATCTTCAATACATCAATAAATTTTCACCCCACACCCGATTTCACGAAATGTACCGATGAAACAGGTAGCCCCTACAGAACCTGCAGATATTAAATATATGACGAGAACAACCTTGTTCACAGAGGGTCAATCTTCTTGCATGATCGCGTTGCGTTACGCGATGAACGCGCGCACGGGGCGTCGCGCAACGTTCGTGCCGCGGTGCCGCGCGGATGGCACGTACGCGCCAGTTCAGTGCGCAGCCGCAGGAGCCGCCGCTGGCTGCTGGTGCGTCACGCCCGAAGGCAAGACACTACCTGACACCGCAGTTAGGAACGGAAGACCAGATTGCACCAGAACTGGTGAGTTACTTCTTATGCCGACTATACTATCGGCAAACAGTTCGCTGAACTTTGACACATACATTGCTGGTTTTCTCGCAAACACACACACTGCTGCTACTAGGTAATCCGCGCATACAAAAACTGAAAAATAGTCGCAATTTTAGGCCCGACATTCTAGCGCCTCACGGCGATTTTACATTTTATTACACTAATGACAACTTTTCCAACTCTGCAACCATCCTGTCCACATTTATACTACACCATAGATACGAGTCATCTGCGGCCCAGGGGCGCTAGCTACGCTCCACGTTTTCAAGATAAACGAGTAACTTCCAGGAGTCACTGAATTCTTATATCTTTATGGTTTCCCCCGAAACTGCGCGATAGGTGGATACTTCAATTTATTACACAGAATACACTAAGATTCTCATATCTACCCGAATTCACAAAACATCTGTTTTGGCTAATGGCGAAGTGCTGTAAATTTTGTAGAAATAGATCAGACATGTCTTGTAAACAATTATTGACCAGACGTAAGCCAGTGTTTACGTTATCTTGAGCCCGGGAGTCGAACATATTAAAAGATTCCCATCGTTAATCAATATTGTTTTCAACCGCCACTGTGCCTCTTCGCTGGTTTATGTTGTTCCTCACCACTACGGCAACTCTATAAATGTAGTACTTACTCTGCTATATATCTTACCGCAATATGATTATCTTCTGTTAGCTACGTTTGTTTGTCGTATTGGTTTGCTCGGGCAGAGATCGATTTTTTTAAGTAGTGTATATGAATGTTTGCTATATGAATTGTCAGTATGACTGTATTTACTGTGGATACATAATTAAAAATGAATTTAATTGATTTCAACCAAAGAAAATAAATACATCAATTCTATTGCTCCATTTACAGAAAAATAATATGGCAACTTCACAGATAAGATAAAAGTTTAGTTTCCACTTTTCCAGGCTTCCAGATTTTCTAAGTACGATTATTATTATTACTAAGTACGAAGATTTTACGTAATTTTTAACCGTTCATGATTCTGGGTTCGGGGCCCGTTGCGCGTTTATGTGTTCACAGATGTACATAAAGGTAACCAATAAGGTTTGCAATAAATTTAAAGCACGAAACACATGCGCGTCGCGCTCGTTAGCACGCTTACGTTACTGTTTCATACAAAGAAATGCGCACGCTTAGCTGTGTGCACCGGCCTTTAGTCTATTAGTAAATGTACGTGTACCTAGTAATATCTCACATGCTTCTTTTAATAAATATGATATCTAGAAGTCCTACACACGCGATATTTTTCGATACGGAATCATAATGATGTCGCCACGCCCATGCATGTCGCGATATAGGTAGGTATATACATGTATTCTAATGAACATGTACTATATATATGTACACATGATAGGAAAAAGGCGGTCAGTTCTTTCGCACGAGTGGAACATTCCGATGTAAGTGATGATAGCTTTATTAAAACCATTGAAATATTAAACCGAATCGATTGCAATAAGCTTGACAATGAAAAGGTTCGTGCGAAGTCTCATAAGAAATATGTAGTTACAGCGCGAAAGTTGAAAAGACACTAAGCTTGATAGTAACCAGAGTTCTTGAAATAAGTAAGTACATATAGTTGGTACATTAGTGATCAGTTCTTTAGTTTCTTCCCGGAATATCAGACCAACCTTAGATTTGGGAAGAAACTGGGCAAAAACTGGGCGTAAACCCATATCTGTAGAGGTGATCCGAGCCGCGCATTTTGTGAGGAAACCCTAAGAGAGGGTCAGGGGCCCAAAGTGGCGGAAGTCAGCAATCCCATCTTGTTTGGTGCTCAGGTGGATACTTAAATAAATGTAAGTTCACAATGATAAGTTTTTATTGCGTTCTAGATCTAACAAAAAGTTATTTATTATTTCGGTATAAGTAATTAGTATTATTTTGCATGGCCATAAGTTTGTTTTATCAGAAAATCCAATTAATTATCTAGCTATGTTTTTCATAAAGTTGAATTTGAATTATCGAGTAGACAAGAATTGCGCACCTCAGACAAAGGGCCAACGGGCCAGCCTACGCAGGGCATTACCCGCGGTGGCCTAATAGTCTGCTTCCTCGTCACCCGATGTTTACGACCTCCGCTTCATTCGGGATACCAAATGGCACTCTGTCCTATCATAGATGTGAATCACGTTGAAAACAATAAATTGTATTTGCTAGCAGTAGGAGTTAAGTTTCTATGTTCCGCAAGGCAAAAACATGCCCACTTTGTTTTGTAATTATTATTCTTCGAGCTGCTTAGAAAATTACAAAAGTCTTCAAAAAAATATACTTACTAGTATATAAGATTGTTTATTATCACATCATATTTTGTTCTTATATCAGTTCACGGTTCGGCCGAGGACTGCCTTGCGTCATACCTACTTTCTCCCTATAGGTAGTATAAACTTAGGTGATCCTTCTAGTTCAGGGCGTGTATACCTTACAAAATAATTGCACACATGTTCAGAAATACGATTTTAAGTCGTCAAAATAAGTTCTAAATAAAGAAAATAAAACAACGTTAAATTATGGCCTGCTCGGGATTCGGATTCGAAATCCTCCGGTTTATAAATCCAATATATTTGCATGTCCCGATAGAATTAAGTGCAAAATCAAGTCAAAACCAGAGGCTAAACATATTGAGTCACGGTATGGTTTTACCTGAGTTTATTTTTACAACAAAAGTAACGTTCGGTGCTTTCAGTTAAATATTATCTTTCTGACTCATGGTCATGTTATACCGGCCGCTTACAAATACACCAAGATACCTATATAATGTCTATATTTTTATATGATTATATAGAATAGATTAGTAACTACTTGTTTTTAGAAGTTGTGTAAGATGAATAAAATCGTTGAAACTCCAATGCATTATATGTAGATCTACATAGTGCATTGGAGATACGAAAAATAGATAGGTAATTGAGTTAAGTTGCTATTATTATCTTGATACAGATATTTACACTACAAAAAGATGAAATATTGTACAGTTGATGAGAGAAATAATGCATATGTAGATTGCATGAAAAAAATATGAGAAGGAAGGAGCAGTATCATTAAAAAAAGAGACGAAATATTGTACTCGACTTTGAGACTATAATTGATTTTTTTCTCCAAACACCCTGAGCATAAGGCATTATGTATCAGACACGATCTCGACAATAAATTACTATGAATAGAATAGAATAGAATAATGATTTATTTGAATACTCTTGTCTCTACTAAATTTACTCTTAACCTATGTGTTAGATCTAGAAAGCCTTGCTTATAGGATCTTGATTTTATGTATGTTACCAAGAGATACATACCTACAGCTAATTTCTCAGTTACTAATGAGATTCGTTGATCAGTCAGTGTAGGTAGTTCTTGGTTTAACTACTTAAATCTCCATATACCTATTTCACATGTCGACACACAAGATTGTTAATAAATCATAGTCTTTATAAGAGTGCATCTCGCAACAGATTCATTTATGTTCCATCTGGCTTCTAGTGGCCTGTCCTGATTGAGCCTGATGTGTCTGTCGCATCGAACGTTAACCATTTGCGCATTAGAGACAGACGCCTAAGTCGGCAATTAAACATTTATTGCTTTGATACTTATATTGACCCCGATGCCAGATAGGTACTTCGTACTGATTTTATTTGTTATTTATATAAACTTTTACTGTGTTAGTTAGGTGATGTGGGTTCCTTGGATTGATCAGACTGTAGCCTCTTATCGAGATACGCTTCTAATAATTAATAAAATATTATAAACCTATTACAACCTAGGTACTTGGAGGACGGAGCGTCGGAAATTATTTATTATATTAATTTAATACTCCTTACTCATTATTCGATTTATTAATGAACGCTGCTTCAGGATGCAAATCAGAAGAAATATTTTAGTATTTTGAGTGGTTTTGTTTGGTTTGCAGCTATTATATATTGTATGATATATGCTATTACGTCTGGCGATCATGAGAACAGAGCAGGGAAATTGACGGCCCAAGAAAGGAGTCACTCAAACTTAGAAGTACTGGTTAGGTTTAAAGTTTGTACACAATAGAACGTACCTAGTGAGCGCAGGCGCAAGTCGACCGTATTTACGAAGGCTTTCTTAGAATCCCGCGCGCTCAGACTGCTCGACGCCGCCAGAACACAATGGTGTCCAGTTTTTTGCCTCCACCGAAGCAAAGGAACCGGTGTTCGTCCATGAGACAGCAGAAAAAATGCTCCTCTTTCGTCCCTTTGATCGGCAATTCCTTTGATGTCCGCGTTTACCTGTGCCCGTTTTAATGAAGTCGTTTGGGGTCACCTAATCCGATTTGCAATCGATAACTTGTTTTGAAGAATTAACGACTTGCTCTTGACATAGGGGTACATACACAATTACAGAAAAAGAACGTCTGGAGCTGTGTATTTTTTGTTTAAAGCTATGTAAATTAATAAAAACACATTTGCATGACATTAAACATAATAAAGCAGTTATTCTAAATAAGTTTTTATAACAGGCTTTAAGTCAAGCGCCGTTAAGTCTGTTTGGAAACCAAAACCCGAATTGTTATTTGTTTTTTTTTATCCCAAAGAGATCCGATCATCAGATTTCAGCATAGGGATGGGAACTTTAATGGGGAATTAAATTATTTTTAACACACATATATAAATATTAAGTACATTACTTTCCTAAAAGTGGAACTTTAAAGAATATTATGTAAGTAGTATGTACAAGTACAAACCTATGTTATGATGTTGATTTTCGGTTTTCACATTGACTATGTATAACCTATTGAAATGTTTATTTTACGGCTAAACCTGGGCTTCGTCGATTAAACCTTGGTGTAGCCGGCCTTAGATGCTTACAGCTAGATGTAGCCTGCATATCTTCAAATAGATTTACCCAAAGTAGCGGTTTGGGTAAAATTACCACACATGCAACCATTACAGGCAGACTAAAACATAAGTCTAGCCGCACTTTGGTGTTTAGCTGTAACATACCAATGTCATTGATGATCTCTTCCTACCTATTTACAAGACTCCTTTAATATTTTTTTTTGTTTAACATTTTTCCTGTCTTCCTTTCCTTAAATGAGTCATTTAAAAACTTGCTTTTATCTGCGCGATATATACTAGAAATTTCAGTACAAACAGTTTTAATACAATCAGAAATGCGTACAATAAAAAAAATGTCGTATTGAAAATATGAAATAAAATAAATACTTATTTTTTTAAGCCTAGACTTGAATCGGCAGCCATTACCGGTTTTATCGACTAACGTGTGCATCACTCCGTTTGGACCGGTTGTCCCCCCTCCCCTTCTCGCACGTCCCCTGGCCCGTTGGAACACTACAATGTGAAAATTAATCTGCACACGAATGCAGGACATTAATGCAATTTATGTTAAAACATTCACTTCAACCATGATGAATGCATTTTTTTCACTACTCTTCTATAATTTGGGAAAGCGAAAAAACGAAAAAAATAATAATTAGTCCGGTTTGTAAAATTGATAAATAGGACGGGCTACAGCCCGCTAATGCCGGCTCGACACTGTCGCCGAACTCGAGTGCATGTACATAACGTAGTTAGAATGTTTTTATTTATCGCAGTGAAATGTATCCCGTATCCGCCAGTTTGACAAACTGTTTGGTGACATTGTGGAGCCGGTATGAGAATTAATAGTCAGGTTAAGTAGTAGGTATAATTAGAAAAGTAAGTAGATATATTTACCAGTTGTGAGTAAAACAGACGAAGCGCTGACTACCAGCAACCAACCAGCTTACTGTACTGTACCTATTTATTATCGGCATCTACCTACTGAATCTGTCACGATTTCAACTTTATCTCTCATCTTCACGTCTTCCTGGTCACAATTGGAGCTTATAAGCGTAAAATAATTGTGATATTTTTTAAGATACTATGATTTTACAACCGGCCCCGCCTAACCCTCTTAGAAAATGGCATTGTTCAATGTATCAAGCCTCATATGACATAGGCACACGCGCGGGAGGAACTGGAGTTGTCCTATTCTAGGGCGGGACCACGCCCCAGCAGATTACAACTTTATGAGAATCAATAGAAGTCCAGAATGACTAGCGCTGATTTATATTTAACGTTTAACGTGAGAAAAAGACATTTAACTAAATAAAGTAGGTGCGAAATTGGAAAATACCAATTAGTCAAATCAGATATTTTTTTCCAATGTCAGCATCATCAATCAATATCAATACATATAATAAAGTTAAAGAAAGGCAAAATTTGTACATTGGATTTTTTTAATTCTTCGTGGAATAAACTTAGTTACTGATATAGATGACGAAAATATAGTGTTGGAAATTTTCGTCTGTCTGTCTGAACGCGCATCATTCGAAATCTACTGGACCGATTTGCTTGAAATTTGGTATGTAGGTACCTTATATACCGGGATAACATCTTAGATTCATTTCATCCCGGTAAATGGTCAGGTTCATGGAGGATAATTAAAAACTAAATTAAAATTGAAGGACCAAATTTGTAAATTTTTTAAAACACAAAAAAATGTGGCCTAGAATAGGCTACTTTGTATCCCGATATTCTTTCCCGAAAGGGGAGAAATAGGGAGTGGAAGTTTGTATGAAACTTTTGTTATTTTTGAAGTAAGACACGTAAAATTTTAGATTTACATTCATCTTTAGGTTGAAGTTTTAAAAACAAGTTTGTAATAATTTATTTTATAAGTATTACAGTTTACTCTCGCCATAGAACTTTCACCATTGAATAGAGAAGCTGAACTCGATACAAGATGGCGCCACAAGGAAATTAAAAAAGCAATGTCGATTCGTATGTCCGCCGGGAAATTATATCAAACTCGAAATACGTAGGCACATATGAACTTTTGGATTTTCGATTCGAATAAAACAATACATTTTTCTTTTGCCTTAAAGGTTTCAAAACTTCCCGAAAACGATCTAATCTTTCTTCCGTTTCTGCGCACGCTTGAGATGGTTGACAGAAAGTCGACCAGATCGTGATGAACGTTTAGTTTCACAGCGTTCCAATATTGCATCGTCTAGATCCCACTTTTTGAGACTCTTTTAAAAGCGAATCATGTTTGGATACTGCCTCTCGATCTATATCAATAAAATATATTGATTTTTCTCAACCTCGCTCAATTAACATATATGCCTGTAATATGCCCGCAATGTCGTGCTTCGAAATGGCACTGAGAGCACAAAGAAATGTGTTGTTATATGGAGAACATCCGCAATCAAAACACTTCCTGGATAATAGGTCCTACCATAGCGCGTTCCAAATGACGTTTTTTTAAACCAACTAAATTTCAGGAGCATTCATCCTTCACGGTTCACCTTTAGAATTAATAGTCAAGTTTGTCATCTAAATAGTGCATTGGTGCTGACTGACGTTCCAATATTTCTGCAAATATACTTTAATATACTTAAACCTGTATTCTCTTATAGGTGGCACTAAATGCGTTGAGTTCATTTCAAATCAATAACGATTATATTTGACAGGAAGGTAGATTATGGATAGGAGACGTCCGCTGAGAAAGGAATTTTGGAATTTTATCCCCTAAGGCCGTGAAAAAAGGGTAGCAAGATTGTATGAAACTTCATAAATTTAAAAGTGTGATTGCCGTGGGATTTGTGATAAAAAACTGCCAATAAACGTTTTAAATTTTAATAATACTATAAAAATCAGTAGATGGCGCAGTTATGTTTTTCACATGGCCTGTAAACAATATGTAATGCGTGCATGGCCTGGTATGTTTGCGTGTGTCCAGTCCATGCTCAGAATTTGTTTATTTGGGAATTGGGAGAACAAGCCATATTCTATACAACAAAGTCCTAAAAAAATTTTCAGATTTGTTCAATCCTATTCCAGTTTTTAATCTCAACTAATATCTTAATCCTATCGACTAATATTATAAATACGAAAGTATGTTTGTTACCTCTTCACGCTCTAGCTAACTCAACCAATCTTCTTGAAATGTTGCATACATACAGTTTGAAATATGGAGTACATAGGTTGCGTTCCATCCTGGAAATTAAATGTTACCGTGGGAAATTTACGCGGGCGAAGCCGCGGGCAAAAGCTAGTAATTTAATAAGACCAAAAAATACCTAATTGCCTAAAAAATAAAACTGATCAAATGAACTGACATTTAATTATCTTGTTTAATTTATTACTATTAGATTTTATGCATTTAATTTATTAACTACCTAGTGAAATAGCCAATTTATCGACGGAAATATCAACTATAGTTTCGATCTTTCAGAATTCCTCCGCCCAGACCACTGTGAGACCATTTTCGAGAACTCGGAGGACCCAATCGTATTTTTATTATTATTCTTACATATTGTTTACAGGTAAATCACACACTAGACGCAGGTCGTCAGTTCGAGATCAACGAAATAAAAGAAGTAAGAATAAATCAATACTTATAAATAGATAGTATTAAGAAAAAATCTAGTCGGCAAATTAACATGGAGTTTGTAGTGTTGTGTATGTTGATTTGGGTGATTGTTGTCAGGTTGCACCCGACTAGACCGCGCGCAGTTCAACGCGAATCTGATCAAGATCTTTAGCGGAGAGTTCGACCGGGCGCGGCCAGGCACGTCCGCCCCGGAGCCCCGGCTGGTCGCCGACTGGAAGTTCCGGGAGCTGGATCGCGACAAGAGCGGCTCTCTGCAGAAGTCCGAGTACAGGGGACTTCGCCGGCTTATAAAAAAGGTGAGTTATACATACAATTGTTTGCTATAAACAGAAATGCTTATGTATGTTAAAAGGGAACTACCGCGGTACCATTACTAGACTAAAATCAATAATCAAAGATGATTTATAACTTCTAAATACTAACCTTATTGCGCAGTTAGACTTTAGATGTAAGGAATAATTTATGATCATTGTCTTATTAGGTGGTGAAGCCGAAGCGCTGCGCACGAGCATGGGCCCCGGGCTGTGACGGGGACGGCAACGGCGAAATCGCCAGGGTGGAGTGGACGGCATGCTTGCTTGCCAACCCAGAGCCGCCCGCACCGGACTGTGAGTACCTTTGTGCTATACTGATGGAAGCATGCGTAACATACACCGTTTCCGGTGAAGGTAACCGGTACAATTTGAGTATTGTAGGTAATGCTATTTCACTTTTTGTAAAAACGGCAAATTTTATGTTCAGCATAATATCTAGGCTTGCCTTTCTTTCTCTGACATTCCTATATGCCTGTGCTATAACACAAATAGACAGATTTAACTATACCAGTTGAAAGGAAAGTTACCTCAGTGTAAGACGACAGTCGTAATTAACATAATATTCGACATGATTAGTCATACAACAAGTAAATAAAAGCTTTTAAAATGTAGGACTACAAAACAAATCGGGCCCAACAGGTTTGACAAATAAAAATCCAGATATTTAGACATAGAGGATTATAACGGTGAGCAATGTAGCTTTATTCACATTCCGAATTTTAATTAACGACTGCATCGGGCTGGCTCATTTGCATTTTAATCCTTAATGCAAATAGGTACATCCGATTTCAACTAATATAAATGCAAAAGCGAGTTCAAGTAGTATCATTCGGTCAGTAGTATCATTTGTTTGTTCATGTTTACGACTTCTCAACATGGAATTAGTAGGTACTTCGGACCTGCTTAATCAATCATCACTACATAATAGTAGTCGATTCCTGCTCTTGTCTGTCCCTATGTATGTTAACTACGCAACTGATTTTGATGCGGGTTTTTTAAATAGATTCAATATAATGTTTTTATATCTGTGAAATAGATAGTGATTCAAGAAGAAGGTTTAGATGTTTAATTTATTATGATGATAGCGAATCCATGGAATTAGTATACACTCCGCGAAGTACTTACTAAATCCATGAGCGAATCATGGCATTGTGACAGGTGATGTCGAGAGGAGTTAATCAATATAAAAAATAGTACCTATCCACGTGCTATTAACTTTCACGCTGGTTTACGAAACTAAGCTTTACTTAGGTACTTTATTACAAAATAAAAAGTACTACCAAATAAGTAGTACCCTTGTATTTAAGTTTCCTATAACTTACACTGTTATAATGTGTACAAATATTTGATGTTACTTGGATTTTACACTATATTCATTGGGATATTACAATTTATAAGAGATAAATTCATCATTCATTCATCTCTCTCGGAAAAGTTCTTTGAACCATGGAAAATTAGTAGGTACTCCAACGAAGTACTTACCGAATCCATGCTTTGAACATAGTTACTGAGTGACTGACAGACAGACAACGTAAAGCCGAAACTACTGGGCGTAGGAAGCTGAAATTTGACATGTAGGTTCCCTGGGGAATGAAGGGAAACTGAAACTCCCACGGGAAACGGGAATTTACTCACATACGAAGTTGTAGGCATAAGCTAGTAATAATATATAGGAACTATTAGACATGGTTTCCTTCAGACAAATAATTATCAACTCGCCATTTTCCCTAACTGATCGACCACCTTTCTTACATTCAATAGCCTTATTTATTCTGTGATAATTTGCTTATGCGTGTGCAAACATAATAATAATATATAGTCTCTCTTCGTTTCTTCATGTCGTTGAATGCAGACGACGACAGTGGACCAGAAGCCGAGCCGGACTACACAGAGGAGGAACCGCCACCGGATCCCAGCGCAGGTGATTCATCTTGTCTTTCCTCAGCAATCAACTAATATTTATACTAGTTAGTTGTTTCTCGATGTTCTAAATATTCTCTTACACCCAGGATAGCATAACTACAGACTAGGGAACTCAACGGTTTACAGTACGGTCATGATTTCACGGGCGTTGAATGCAAAATAACAATAGGACTAGGACGATAATTAATGTAAAACAGATTCATAAATGTATGCAGGATTTGCCAAATTTGGCGATAATGTATATAACCAGGCAGTATCCCTCATGACTGTGACAAGAGACTTCTACAGTTACACAATACAATGCCGATAATCCTGGTTTCTTCACGATGTGTTCTTTAGCAGGAAGCAAGTGGAGGTGGCCAGTGAAATCTACCATAGAAGAGTCAAATTGGTACTACAAACTCTTATGCTTGTGGCTAGATTAGAATTCTAACGAGAAATAAGTAGCATATCAATATTGTACACCAATTTAATATGATACGATCGAACAAATTACATTGAATATTTTATAAAAAAATTTCGAGTTCGTAAATGCAAGAATAATCAAAGATAACCGAACTAAAGGTGCTAAACATATAAAAATTGTACGAGGCATCTTAGCAGAGTATTAAACTAACATAATTTTTATAGTGTTGCCGGGAATAATGAGGAACTCGTTTGCTCCGGACGGTCCTGACGCCGACTCGAGACGGGAGGACGAGGCTAACGACTGTCTGACAGACAGACAAGCTGTCTTGGATGAACAGGTCTGACTCAACACGTATTTGTACAGTTTAAAGACCTGCGTAAGCGAGGTGGTTTTGTCTTTAGTGGAAAATACGTGGTATAAACAAGTATTTTCACTCAGCCAAATAGACAAAATTCGAAATTAATACAGCTACAAAAAGTAAATACGAGGGCTGCTATTTATGTATCCGGAACTGGCCAATAATTCTAGAATATTTAAAAAGTAATTACAACATTTGAAAATAGAACTCTTCGGCTAGAGAATAAATATTTTTCATGTCCCTGTCATTTGTTTTTTTCAATTGGCGCCAATTTTGAAAATAGCTTGTCTTCATTGCCATGGATTTAACTCGTGAACATTTTCGCGCGATGATTTATTATGATTTTCGGCGTGGATTAACTCAAAAACAGTGCATCGAACAACTGATTTTAACTTTTGGAGATGAAGCACCATCGAAAACCACTGTGTATTATTGGTTTAAGGAATTTCAACGTGGACGGTCTATGCTCACGGATGAAATTAAGGAGGGTCGTCCTAAATCGGTAGTGGTACAACAAAATATTGATGCTGTGCGACAATTAGTAATGCAAGATCGTCATGTTACATACCGCGAGATAGAGGCGTCTCTGGACATTAGTATGACGAGTATACACGCGATATTACACGAACATTTAATTGTTAAAAAAATTTGTTCGCGTTGGATTCCGCACAACTTGAGCGTAGATCAAAAACAGGCTCGTGTCGACTGGTGTAAGAAAATGATAAAAAAATACAACCGTGGCACGTCAAAAGCTGTTTATAATATCTACACAGGTGACGAAACCTGGATCTATGCTTATGACCCTGAAACTAAACAGCAGTCAACGGTGTGGGTATTTCAAGATGAACCGAATCCAACAAAAGTTGTTCGTGCGAGAAGCACTTTAAAGCAAATGGTCGCTTGTTTTTTTGGTATCAACGGACATGTAGCTACAGTGCCACTAGAGAATAGTAGGACGGTTAATTCTGAATGGTACACCACCATTTGTTTGCCAGAAGTCTTTGAAAAAATACGAAAGAACAACCCACAACGCAGAATCATACTTCATCACGACAATGCTAGCTGCCACAAGTCGGCTGAAACAAATAATTTTTTGGAGGGTCAAAAGATTGAATTGACGGGTCATCCGCCGTACAGCCCCGACCTGGCACCCAATGATTTTTATTTATTTCCAAACATTAAAAATAAATTACGTGGTCAACGTTTTTCGAGCCGCGATGCGTTCAAAACACACGTTTTGGACATACCTCAATCAGAATGGAAAAAGTGCTTTGAAAATTGGTTTCATCGTATGCAGAAGTGCATAGATCATCGCGGAGAATACTTCGAGAAACAATAAAACCATATGTAATAATATATGTTTGTTTAATTTTGTTATTCCGGATACATAAATAGCAGCCCTCGTAATTATGAAACTTCCACGAAATTCCCAAGCAAGCACATCAGTTTGCTAGACAACTATCAACACGGTTACTTAACACCAGCAACCTAGTTGTATGTGTTTGTTCTACATCTTACGAGTTTTGATAATTATATTTTGATTGATGACGCTTTCTAGTGGGTACTATGAGATTGCTCTCATGGGGCGGGACTGAAAAATCTGGGCAAATATACTTTTTTAATGTTGATTTGAGTGATGTTTGATGAAATCAACGAAATTTGAGATAAACCATAATAAAGGCCTAGTTACTAATAATAATTGAAACGTCTGCCATTTCCTTCTTTCAGTTGTAAAAAACACATGAATAATCCTTACTGAGTTGTTTCGAAAAGATTTACGTTTAATATATTTAGCTATGGGTTCCTAGATGTGTATCCAGTTAAATTATTTACAAAAAGGCATGAGTTTAAAATATCATTGCATGCCAAATCACATGTACATGCACATGTACCGTACATAAGAACGATATTTATGCATGCCTCCACGTTACAGGATTTTAATTGATGCAGTATCTGTCCATTTTATAACTTAATTTATGATTTCATTTTTGTCTTGCTCAGCGAATATGCACGCGACATGCATTGCGATTTTTAATTTTCGGCATTTTTGTTATTGGTGAATATTTATATAAACATGCTTAAGTAAATATACTTAAGCATGTTTAAATATTTCGACCTGTAGGGGGTATTCCCTTAGCTGTTTTAGATGCTTGATACTTTATAATGCTTTAGTTACACTACTTAAATATGATTAATATTTTATGACCAAAATAAAATGTTAATTGGTGTAAATTGTGCAGAAAGCGGGCGGGTCCGTGCTGTACGTGCCAGAGTGTACTGGAGACGGGCGCTATGCGCGCGCGCAGTGTTACCGCTCCACGGGCTACTGTTGGTGCGTGCACCAGGACACTGGTAAACCGATACCCGGATCCTCTGTGAAGGATGCCAGGCCTGATTGTGACGCCGCCCCACAACATGCCAGTCCAATGAGAGGTAAAACCATACCCAGAGAAATACATTATCATTAATTAAAAGTTTAAACAGTATATTTACTCTTTTTCTCTACTTAAATCCTAAAAAGCACACACATTTCACACACTCCACATTTTCACAAGAAACTCAAAAACTTTATGATAAAATAAGCGGCAAATCGGGGTATGTCATGTGCTGTGCTGTGAGTTATTAGAAGAAAGTTAAGCGGGTCTTCGCAAAATACAAACTTTTTGTATATGTATATTGGTGTTCTAAAAATTACTTTCATCTTACTGTGCTTTTATATTCCACATATTATTATATTACTATAAACTAAATTGATTATATTGATTCGCATTATTGTGGCTATCTGAGCGAATTTATTGCTGTTGCGATTGTGTACTGGCATTATAAAGATTTCAATGTTTGTACTTAGTATATAATATTAACAATATCTAGTGAGATATTGATAATATGAAATACTAAATATATAGGTAATTCAATTATTACAAAACTTTCATGACAGGGTGTCCCGAAAACGTGAAGAACAAATTCCTAAGCGACCTGCGAAGTTTCTTCATCGCAAAGATGACGAGTGCTACTAACGGCACCGGGCCTGGGTATGTATGACATAAATGTTTATTATCGTTTATAAAACAAAGTCCTCTGCTACACCTGTTTGCCCGCCTGTCTGTTCGTGATAAACTCAAAACTACTGCATGGATTTTCAGACAGTTTTCGCCAGTAGATTACTATCTGGTAGTATTTTAAAAGCTTTTATTTAACTAGTAATGTATGTATGTAATATACATACATTACATACATACATTGCTAGTTAACATATACATATATATATATATTTGTTCGGGTGGAAACTTGCTACTCAATTTTGAAGCAGATATCTTCAAACGATTGAGCTGAAATTTTATATACACGTTTAGTTTGGATAACAATACACGATAAACTGTGTGACGTCATTCTAAATCCAATATGGCGGACCATCCAAGATGGTCCGCCATATTGGATTTAAAATAATTATTTTTAATGCATTTCTATAATTTGCGTATCAAATGAAAGGGCTTGTTGAGAATAACTCAAAAAATGTGATGTCATTCTAAATCCATTATGGCGGAACAGTCAAGATGGCGGATTAGTTATTTTTATGCACTTCTACAATATGAGTATCAAATGAAAGGGCTTGTTGAGAGTAAGTCGAAAAATAATGTGACATCATTAGATATAGAGTTAGAAACTAGTCAGCGACTACCAAAAAATAAAAATAAATCATAAGAAAAGCATTTGTTTAAATGCTCTAAAAAGAAGAAATAATCAACTTATAACATCATTATACACAATTTATATGACCATAAAAGCTTGTCGCGAGGTTTGCGTAAGTACTTACCTATAAGTATTTTACTCAATTAAATAGGTACTAGTTTATTTACACAAATAATCCTCGCGACAAGCTATTATGGTCATATAAATTGTGTATAATGAGGTTACAAGTTGATAGTTAAATTTTAAAGGAAATTTTTATTTTCTTCTTTTTAGAGCATTTAAATAAATGCTTTTCTTATGATTTATTTTTATTTTTTGGTAGTCGTTGACTAGTTTCTAACTCTATATCTAATGATGTCACATTATTTTTCGACTTACTCTCAACAAGCCCTTTCATTTTCTTAAAAAAGTTTTTTTCTTTGAATTTATTTATAATTGCAATGTGTTTGCCAATGTCTAAAAGTTCAAATAAAAGCCTTTCCCAATCCAGTGAAATGGTGAAATGGGGTGCATCGAACGAGGAGCAAGCGGCTACATGGACGTACGTGATGTTAGACAAGGACAAGAACAAAGCGCTCGAGAGGCGGGAGTGGAAAGGCTTTCACCAGCTGATCTCCAACGTAGACCACCTGAGGAAGTGTGGGCGGAAGTTGCCGCGGTACTGCGACGTCAACCACGACACCAAAATCAGTATCACAGAGTGGATGGCGTGCTTGGAAGTGGTGCAGGTTTCGCAGGGAAGACCCGGTGAGTGCTACACAGATCTGACATATCTCAGTATGGTTTGTCAACGCAGTACTCGACAGCATGCGCGCTACGAAAGATCTTAACGACCACTGCAAAGGTGTGAAATTTCCCCGTGGAAATTTCACACCTTTGCAGTGTAGATACCCCTCATATTTCTAAGCAAAGTTTCTAACTTCTTTCAGCCGAAACATCAAAGCCATCTAATCCCAGAAGGAAAGGGCCGAACCCATTGGAATCGATCCTCAAGCCAGACGATTAAGAACTACTCATTACTTCGTGGACAAACAATAGCGCTTCGAGTCTGTTGGTGGTATGCGTAAAGTCAACAAGTAATTTGACGCGGATTTTATGCTTCCCTATATGGATGGCGTTATACCATGTTACAACAATTTGTTAAAATGTGACAATTTTGTTCTTGCAGCTAAAGCCTGCACCAATATAAATGTATATAAATTATGAGTTACGTTATGAAAAGAACTGGATTTCATAAATTATATAATTATTATAATTGTATATTTTTATCAGAGTTATGAGAGTTTAAGAATCGAACAATATTACTGGATTCCATAATAAAAACGAAACTGAATGTCGTGTTTTGTGGGATACACGTAATATTAGGGATACCGTGGATTCAACGAGTCGCCACGCATTTCACTACAATCCAACAAGCCAACAGCGTCCACACTTAAGTAGTATGGAAATGGCTTAGTTTGGCTGGGACAATAAAATGTCTGGGAAAAGTTATTAATAGTCAGAAAGATATGTATGTACATAATACTACGAAATATGAAAATAAATAAATTATGAAATAAATAAACTGTCCGAGCTCAATTCCGTTGACTTTACCAGTATTATTGTGTTTGTGAAATATAGATATAATTTAAATACATCATAGTCATCATATATAACAACACAACTAACTACATGGTTATAAAATTTTGTGCCGTTAACTTAGGCACATTTATAAATAATGTGTATTGGTTTTAAAATAATATATTATCCGATGTACTCAAAGATAAGGGACTGGACCAGATATGACAATTGTTAAAAACATGTAATATGTATCATGATAGAATATTTAAATAAACTCATATTTCGTATTTTGTACTCCTATGTTGATTTATTTCATTGCCAACAACGCATGATGCCTATAATATAATGTACGATTAGGCAGCGTTTTGGCCAATTCAAATATCGCACAAAAATGAGCATTGTTATTTGTTATTTCTTGAGAAATACCTTGATATGATATCTCACTGATCATTCTAGAATTGTGAGATTCTTCAGAGGCATCAAATCTTATTGTCCGGTCGCCTATATATCGCATCAATATTGTGACGTTAATCTGAGCACTAACCGGCATATAATTTAATTGAAAATTTATAAATTCTATTTTAATTGTAATACTTCCATAACATTAGCTTTGATAATTTTATCAACATCCAAACAAAAGTAAATAGCGTAAGATAGGTTACATTTTATAGTTAAAAATATTATATTTACTCAACATTTTCGTCGTCATTTCGTCGTGGTCTCTGTAAATTAACAGTATTGTATATTATAAGTAAATATTTTACATTTTTCTCAGTGTACAGTTGATCAGATGTCAAATTCTTTATGCCACGGTAAGTGGGGAGAAGTGGGTAGATGTGCTGTGGACAGTGCTACAGTAATTTGTTAGTTTCGTCACCGATCATTGTCATTTGTGTAGAAAAAGAGAACCATTTTATAGTGAAAGTGATTAGTGGAAATGCTATGGAAATTCCCCAGAAAAACTAGGCTTCCAGTTAAACCCTTTAAATCAAATGACTAGTAGTAATATATTAATAATAGTAGTTTTCATTTTTGTCATTGGAAAAATATATATTCAGTGTTGAAACACTGAATATATATTTTTACACATTAAAATACTCGTCTCGATCATTTTTTATATACATACACCCACCTGTAAATTAGCGGATAAATTAGTTTTACATCTCTCATATTCGGTTAGTATTCCTTATTACCCACAAATGGAGACATCAATGTAAAAGAAATCACTAAGAAATGTTTTTACAGCAGACACAATACCATTTTTTTCGTTGTCATCGCTATTTATTTTAAACAAATGGGAATATCTGTACTAACATTGAATCAATGAGGAATTCATAAAATGTAAAAAAATTGTTTTTTGGCCATAATTTCAAAGGTAACAATTTGTATGTTTTTTTTCGAATATTGCACGAAAATCGTATGTTCAGCCTAGGTTTGACTAAACTAGATGCCGACCGAAGATCCTGACCCTAATGTATTAGTCATGTATCAGTGTTTTATTATTATTATTTAGTGTTTATATCTTAATACGAAAGCTATTTATAATGTAGGTAGTCAGTGTCAAAATATAAGGACTATGTGATATTTCTCATTATTATTATTGATTAATAAATAATTTAATATAAAACCGACTTTTTATTCAAAGAAGGAGCAAAGCGTATGTGTTACATTTTTTTAACTGTATTAAAATATAAGATTTAAAGTCAAAATAATATAACTACTTTTTTTGGGGGGATAACCAGCTAACTTCTAACCAGGAATAAAATACTGGTGGTGGTTACCCCATATACAGCGCTGGTATCTGATAGTGTAGCACTAAGAATAGATCATCTCATATCCTTCCAAGAATGTACGATTACGCGATAATTTACGGTCAAAGATGATTATTTTGCATGCTAATGTCGAAGATCGTGCAAACCGTAGAAGAAAAACTAAAAAAGCGAATCTCTGGCTCCGAGAATGTCTGGATTATTTTTGTATGTCGTATCGTCCTAAATAAACAGATCTCATGTCATTTATACAAAAAAACAACTTGGTTTTCTATAATATCAAATTTTTTATATAAATGGTTATGTAATTGTGTACATTCATTTTATTGGTATCATTAAGTTTTCACCCGGTCAGTGGGTAGTTTGTGAAAAGGGTGATAACTGGGTTTTAACCCAGAAGAACTCTGTGCAAGAGTGATTGAAACACATTGTATAATAAAAGTTTAAATAATATAATTTAGGTATGTATACAGTACAACATAAATGGCTTGCCAAAGCAAACCTTAACAACACTACTAGGAGCTTACTGTTCAACTTGGACTATTCTCTTGTATTCATCGATGGTTTCTGTGAGGATCCTTTGGAAAATGCTTTCGAACAGCTGGTTCTTGACGGCGACTTCGTCATTGTGAAGCGTAGTCCACTCGGGCTCGCAACGGCGCCACTCCGTGAACAGAATATCCTCTATGTGGTCTGATCGTCGCGACGCCACACCTGAATTCGTAAATGGCATAGATTAGTGAGGTTTGTCATTCTCATTTCACAATCAAACCTTTTCATTTCGCAATGAGGGGCCATCATAATCATAACAATCGCACATCATAGTATAACTTGATTGAATAACACCAGTGTGATGGTTAACTATGTCTTGCAGAAAGACTCCATAGTGAAATACACATTATTCAGCCCTCAGTGACATTAACTACTTTTAAAAATGAAACTAGTGGTACATAATGTAGCTGCACGCTTCTCGCGGGTACATGTCAAGATCGTTTCATATAATATTTAGAGAACTATATTCTTTATAATGAAGGTAAAGTAAAGAAACAAAAATCGCGAGTTATTGCATTAATAAGCAAGACAATGTTTTCAAGTATTGACATGGTTCGCAGTAATACTCTGTATAATTTATTAACTCCAGGAGGGATAACGGACCCTATCGCTAAATTTTTTATAGCTTTAAAACTCAAGGATATATGAAATTGGAATACACTGGAAGGGAGAAAGCTGCTTGAAATTTAATATGGGATTTACTTTATATGTTGGCAGCAACGCCAAGCACGTCAGGTTGAGTTTCCTATGAAGAAACATTAAATCCTTCATTTTACTATTATTTCAATTGGAGTTAATAAAAAGAGAGAACCAATCGGCTTACCTGAGACGACGGTAGGCGCGACTCCCGTAAACACATCGACGAGTTCCTCCGACGTTCTCGCTAATAGCTTTTCCGTGTTGACCGGCTGCTTTTGTGGTAACAGATTACACGCGTCCCAGGGTTTGTCGCTGTCCTCCAAACGGTGCTTTCTTATAGTGTCATTGCAGAAATCGTTAACGAAAACGTCGAACGCGTCTGTTGGGTCGCAAGGCCCGAGATTCGGATTCGTAATGTACTTGTGGACTCTTTGAGAGGTGGTTTCGTCAGCTAAGTACATGCGCGGGTTTCTGGTCAGCCGGCTTTCGGTGGGCGGAGTGTAAGGGGGCGGGGGCTTGTCCGGGATCTCGCGGACCACCAACTGACATTGTTGCTGTTCTAAAGCTTTTATCTGTAAATGTTAATGTATTATACAATAATATGTAGAATCAATTCAATACATTATGGCGGGAGCCTAAGACAAATACACAAATATTTAAGATTATTATGGGTCCGTATGGATAGATGGTTCTGTGTAGTTGGGTAACAAAGTTGGGTAAGCATGAGCCTATTTCTAGATTTAATAAGATACTTGATATAGACCTATTTCACGACAGTCCAAAATTACTTAAAGTAAAAGCATATTGTCTAATATTTTTAATTTGTGGGGGGTACATTTCATATGCTCATTTTTTAAGAAAATTTTATAATGTTTCTTTTTTTACCGTATGCTTTACATATTAATGCAGTGCACATCTATAATTGATGTAAACCTTAGAAGTAAGTTTTTATTATCATTTTTGTTTAACGATACATGTTTATATTATTTGTGTGCCTAATAAATAAATAATTAAAAAAATAACAGATGGATTTTAGATTGTTAAAAGTCTGCGTATTAACGAACCTCTCTCTCGATGGCAAGCTGCTGTCGGCGCAACTCCTCCGCTTCGTGTACCGGAGACGCCATTCCAGACAAGGACACCATGGATCGACTCAATAACGGTTGGCTACTGTTTGAGGTCTCTGTAAATTGTAACAATTGCAAACTCTAATTAATACTATATTCGGCATACATATTAATACGTCTCTTTGACACGTGGAGTAAACAATTACTCGGGATTTCTTCAAGTGGCCCATCAAGGCTTGGCTCTGGTAATACCATAACAAATTAAACACCTAAATATTTCTCAAGTATCAAAACAACTGTTCGGTAAGTAGTTTAGTCATATTCATACACACTTATTTTTTATATATACAAGAATAATAATCAACTTATTACAAATCACTAGTGATCTGTAGAAATATCTCCTTACATGGAGTAAAGAGATAATTTTTATTATTACTGGCATTAAAAATACGAAATTAAGCAACAATATTAATCAAATTATTTGTAACATAGATAAACTGTGACAAGTCACTCTTGATTGTGCTATCACTTGACTGTGTCATCATTCCACTAGTACCAGAGATTAGCGCTACTAACATACGTAATTCTTTATTATCATCATCATCATCTCAGACAAAAAGTACATTGCTGGACATGGGTCTCTCCCAAAGTCTTCCATACAGACCAGTTGTAAGCAGCTTGCATCCAACCACCTGTTTAACTAAGTGTATTATGTTATTGTAGATTAACTGACACATTACTACAATACATACCTGAACTCATCGACGATGTTGATGATGTGGGCAATAACCAAAGGGGGACATCGGGCAGTTGCTGGGTCTCGACTGTAGCGACGGCCCCCGCTGGGACCGGCAGCGGCCCGGTCTGCGTCCCCACCTCCTCTTCCCGCACTTCTGGACTCGGTAACCTGGATGGCACCACACTCTCGCAATGCTCAGAACTCTCTACATTGTCCACACTCATCACAGTCTCCCCGCAAATATTTACTGACACAAAATTACTATCACTTGGAGAAGCCACATAATCCAAAACTTTAATCACACTGTCTTTCACCTCTGTCACTACTGCATAATCTCTATCAGACAATTTATCTCCCTCCGTAAGATCCTTGTAATATTGATCCATTTCCTCGACTAGACTGCGTGCAGTTGATGGCGTACTGCACTCGACATCAGAATTCTTCATGTGATCCATAAAGTTCTCAATGACATCAGTTTGATTAAAATTATTGTTGTGGACGTTTGAAGAATGCACTATATTCCTTAATGCCTCTTCATTGACTTCGTAGTGTTTACCATGGCTGAATATTTGCGGTAGTGACAAATTATGGAAAAGAATGTTTAGATAGCCTCCATCGACAACAATAAAATTCTCTGCAGCAGTATCCGTGGTCAATGCTGTTTCTAAAATACTGTCACCTGTTTGAATGCTTTTCTCTACACTGGTTATTTGGGAACGCACTGGCGAACCAGACAGAGGCATTTCAGCCTTTGGTCGAGCAGTGCCACTGTCATCGCATCCACTACTCGACAAATCAAAACATTTCAATGGCACCGTAATGCGTTCTGCTACCCCTTTTTTCAATTTTTTCTTTCCTAATAATATTTGATCAACATTCAAGCTGTTACTCAATTTTAGTTCTATGTTTTTCTTTGTTTTCATCAAAGCTACTTTCCGTTTCTCTGTGAGTGTGAGCAGTGCTTTACGCATGCGTTGCATTTCCCCACATTCGTGCTGCAGTTTGAGAAGAGCGCCGCGCTGCTTTTTTTTTAGTGTTGATATATCTGTGTTGTCCTGTTTCTTTTTGTCTTCTAGCCAAAGAATTTGAGATTTTGTAAAGTCCTTGAGAGCATCTTCTCGCATTTTTAAAACAAAAAGAAGATTCTTCGCTCGCCTTTGTTCATCTCGGATGAGCAGGTTGAGCTGTAATCATAAAAGAAAATTCAAAAAATACTTATTCTCAAGCAGATTACTAATACAAAATGACTAGAGCTTTGTGATGTGACCAAAATTTGGCTGTTGTAGACAATCACTAATTTAGCATACAATAAATAATTTATGTCACGCAAAGCCAAAAACTTTCATGTCGTTAATAAAAAACCGACTTAATCGCTTGATGACTTTATTTGACTGGTGGCAAATGAGTAGCAATGTTTACACATAAAAAGAATAACACTTACCAGACAAAGACTCTTGGAAGCCATTGTTTCAGAATCATCAACATTTGTTCCATTTTCCAGCTTCGAGAGAAACGAGCCGTAATCCGGGCTGATGTCGGCAAACCCAGCCTTGTGGACCCAAGACTGTACTTTATTATCGGAAAAGCCTTTGTCTGGAAAGGAGCAGCTTTCTAGATATTGTAGAGATTCAAAAAAGGAATCTATAAAATTGAGTTCTCTTTGAAACTGCTCACTGATGTAGTCGCTTTGTAACAAACTATTGAATCTTATTGTGCTGATTATATCAGACGGCTTCACTAATTTACTACTATTAAAGACATAGGAATAATTAAGAGACTTAAATTCATTGAGTTGGTTTGTGTACTTTGCCTCGGACTTGTCTCTGTGTTTACACGTATTTTTAGATGACAGGCAATTTGATTCAGTATTTTTCAGTTTCTTCTTGTAAACTGAAACTACATTCATTGGGTATGCCAATTTGTTTGTGGATTGTTCGGAAGAAGAGTCGTTATTGGAGCCGACCACTTCGAAATTTATCTTTTGTCTCGTGGTGCATGTAACTGTTGCGGAACTGATAATGTAAGACTTGAAAATACTTGGTTCTTTAGTAGATTTGTCATTTAACTTAGATGGAGTTATCTGGAGAGCAGGCACTTTCAGATTTGGCAGAGATTTACTATGGAACTGAACTATTTCTTCTGTATGTTCACTTCGATCTTTCGTCAGTGTAACATTTGGTATTTTAAGACTATCAAACAATCTTTTGTTTTCTTCTGTTATAGAATAAGGAGATACTAACTGATCCGCAACCATTTGTATTTCTCGGTCTTCTGTTGGTGTGGGATCAGTTCCAATGTCTACATTTCTACATACCATGTATTTTTCTATATCCATACTACAATTACTTTTCGTTAAATTTGGCACTTCGGTTTCTAAACCTGTAACTGTACTCGAAAATTTATCATCATATTTTTGGTATTTATCTTCAAGGGGTACATGTATAATAGTGACAGGTTTCTTACTACTACTGGCAATTTTTTTCAGTAATTTTCCTTTAACATTTTGATGTATAGGAGCTCTTTGGCTACGAGATGTTTCTGAAGGTCTTGAAATATTGGAATTGCTCTTAAAATGTTGTAGCCTTTTGTATGATTTAACTTCTTTCTCACTTACACTTTTTGTTGTTGAATTTGTGTTTATGCTAATATTGGATATATTATCACTTTTCGTGTTACACATTGCATCTAAAACAATATAAGGATTATATATATGATCTACACCTTTAAAATGTCTATCGTCTAAACGTCATCAATTGACTCCTTTAGCACTGACATGATCAAAAGTGAAACTATTAGTAATAACCAAAATATTTAATAATCAAAATAAGCAGCAATAGATTTTTTGACAAAATTCCAAATAAATTCATACATGAGGCATTAAAACTATAACTAAGTGAATTGACTTTTTTAACCATGACAAACACTCTTACTTTTCATTTCTCTGACAAAATGGAATAATTAAATATGTTCATTGGCAAATTACAACTCGAATTCCATTGTAAATTAACTAATAACAGATTATTTTCCTGCACATTCAAGATCATGACTAAATCTAATGACTTTTACCTTTCCCTTTGGCTTGCTTAATAACTGACATGGACGGTTGACTAACATTTGAGTATTTACTTCTAGGGACAGGCTTTAGTACATTACTATCTTTACTGTTTACATTTCTCCCCCGAGGACTGCTTTTAAGTTCTTTTGAGTCTGAAAAAATAGGATAGATTGACACAAAATATGTTTATTAATCAAAAAAAAGGAATGCCTTTTTAAGTCCGACGGAATATATATGCCTGCTGGCACACTTGTACGATGCTTTTACCCTAGTGTTATAGGCGATCATAGGATATGGTGACTACTTCCCATCCAGTGAATCCATCTCAGTACTATGAGAAAATTATGTGGTTTACTGGTATGCAATATGAAGGAGCGGACACAGGGCGGGATCTCGTATAACCGTGTAAGGGATCCAGCACAGATGCTTCAACATCAGCAAAACAACCAATAAGAACTTGGAATGCTTGGGAATGTAGGAGAATACACCATGCCACCTACTCACATGTCCCCTTTACCAGCATGTTATTGTCCCATTTTACGATATTTGTGTGTATCTCCATCTTTACAGTTCAACTGGTAGTCAAGTGGTGAAAAAAGTTATTTAGTATGGTTCAAATCCCACTTTTTATATACCAATTTATATACCAATCTGACTTAAGTATTGTAATTTACTTAGGCCACAGCTTGCTTACGGTGAAGGAAAACATAACGAAATCTGCACACTAGTAACTTCAGAAAATTCATGACAACTGAATCAAGGTCAGCTTGTATTGTGTTGTTGTAACATATATTTCTACAGCAATAATTATCACAAAGAAAAACATACATATAATATTTTATATGGCCTAGTATTGTATGGTGTATGAGTTTTATTAGGTTTTCTCGAAAGTAATCATGAATAAACAATGTGCATGGAGATGACGTCTAGAAGAACTAAAATGCTTTTAACAAAATCATGCAAAATGAGATTCACCAGAATAGAACTTACTTTTTGGTATAGCTAATCTTGAAGCAGTAGTTTTTGAGAAATACTTGTCTTTTTGTAATAGATCAGTACCAACGGATCTACTTGTTATTTTAGGAGCTGGCTTTTTAGCTGTAAGCAAATGTTAAATATAGCAGGATACAGGTAGTAAGAATACAGCTTGCACTACCTCAACAGAAAATGCTCATCAATTTTTATTAGTCATCATTTTTATATTTCGTTTAGTTGGATCATCATGGTTCTACATAGTGTATTCCAGATCCTCAATTTTAAACCTCAACAGACAATGCTCATCAGACTGAACAATTTTTCTTAAGGTGCCATTGGTATATCATATCATAGGTGTGTAATTAGACCATCAATATTCATAAAGTGTTCCAGTATTTTTTTTTTCTTCTAAATTTTTGACAAGGCTTGAGTGCACTTTGTGTGACTATGTCAGCCTCATGGGTGATCTCTAATATAAACTTATATAGCTTTCATAATGCTTGTCCACAAGATATAAATGGATTTAACCAATGGACATGTGTGATAATGGACTGCTCGGCACTATGTTCAGCAATCCAATCTACATATGACATCCATATATCGAGATAGTAACATCTTGGAAATGCACTTGGCATTTCCAAGATGTTACTATTCTTTTTTTTTAATCTATTTTTTGTCGAGGCTTCAGTTGCTTGGTGCGACTATGCCAGCCTCATGGGGAAATTCCATTTTATTTGGTATTATGTCTGCCTTTACGTCATCACCCCTCTCCAGAATGTATAAATACATCTGGCCTCCCAAGACAATGGTTTGTTCAACTAATGTTAATCTCATTGCCCAAACAGAGATCACATCAAACAGGAGTTTATTTCTTAAGGCATGAGAATTGGTCATTACTACATTACTCTTAAACAGTTCTATGTCCCTAAAATCATGGTATACATCTGTCAGCATCGGTTTTGTTTTATTATTCCAATAATAATTCCCCTGAGATAGTTCTTCAATCAAATCGAGAGAATTGCCTAATGGCAATTCTCTCGATTTGATTAATTCGATTGAAACTGTTACATTTATAATATTAGTATGTATAGTATAATTGTATTAGTGTACATACCAAACTTAGGATGTAAATCATTTTCGTCATCCTCTGTTATAGTTACAATTTTCCTCTGAGTAATATTTGAAGTCATGGTTTTAGAAGATGCTAGTATGTCAGCACAAAGTGATCGGCTAGTCACGAAGGTTGGACCTTCAATCGAAATGATGCGGCGCACACGTGGAGTTAAAGAATACTTGTTTGAAGGCCATGTCCCTGAAAAAACTAATTAACTTCAACATACTTATTAACATTCCTGATTCCCATGGTGGTAGAGACTAGGCCACCATAAGCATGAAAAGAGTGATGACTATAGGGGAAGTGAGTGTGATTTGTCAGAATTGTGGCAAGTGGAAATCCCTAGTGATTAGTTGAATCACTTCCACTTACCAAATGCGCACCTTCTTGCCAAATTTCCACTTGTACAAGCAAATGTTATATGTAGGTTTCAAAATTAATTAGATTGGAATTTCAGATAGAAGGTAAGCTTGTGTATGATTCAATCCATGTATCAAATTTTGTAGCCTTCCTGACCACTCCCCCATGATTGTAAACCCAACAATTTTCCCCTGTTGTGACATTCACTCTTGGCCTGGTGTGGACATAACTTATCAAACATGCTTATTCATAAACAAGCTACATAACAGTATTAGAAGAAGAAGAAAGAAAGAACATTCTTATTGCATGTGGATTTCTAATTACATGAGGTACAGAAAAAATATAAATACAGGTACAAGTTTTTTAATGAGTAGTAAACAAGTTTACTGATTTTTCTCAATAAATTAAATGACAAACACAAATAAATTAAATTAAATAACAATACTTGTTTAAAGTAATTTAAAAATAACTATTAAAATATGAGGTCGAAACTTTAGTAAAAAAAAATCACACGTTTCAGTGCGTGGATGTTACAGAAAGTGCATGCAACTATTTTTTTTTTCAGACCACAAGTTCTTACCTTTCCTGTCGTATTCAAATTCCGGAAGCTTGGTGTATTTGATTACTGTACTTCTTGGCTTGACCGTACGAAAATTAGAGTTCTCAATCTTCAGAAATAACCCATACACATCATTTATATCAGCGTCAATTTGCGGCGATGCCGTAGCATCCATTATTATAATCTGGTGAGCTTTTTCTATATAACTAATGATTAATCATATTAGTGTGATACATTAAGAAAATGTAAGAAGCTATAGAAAACAGTGTTGTTAAGATTGATTTTGGTTACATTTTTACTTGAATTATTGTTGAAAATGAAAACCAACTGCTTATCTGCTTTTTTTGTCGATATTTTTTATATGTAGGTACTAGGCAATAGACATTTACATTTTTTTTAGTCTATCCATATCCATCTATGAATAAGGATCCATAGGCAATAGACAAGAGATGTATTAACCATAGAGATTTTAAAAAATATTCTTAAAGAAGGCCAATGTACTTTTGCATGATCCCCAGCGCTAAATGTGTTATCAAAACACGTTAACAAAGCCCAGTCGTTGCGCTTATTTTTGTTATTGTTTTTTTAAATAGCTCATTCTAAAAAATGACTTTCTATAATGAGCGCAAGAGGTAGGCTAAGGCTTAAAAAATAAGCAACTTAATCGTTAAATTATTTTTTAAATTTGGTTTTCTTACATGCTTATCGACTTAATAGCTTATTATTTTGAAGTAAAAACTCCTTTAGCGGTGTTGTGCACTTTTTGTAAAGGGTAAAAAATAAAAAAAAATGTAGCCCGCCAGAGTACAGCACTGTATGTTATGTATACAAAAGCTTTGCCGCCTTTAGCTATGTTGATTAAAACGTTTATTTTAGAGTACTTAATTAATCTTTTCATTATGTAAGCATTCGTTTGTGAAAATATACAACAATGTAGCATATTCGGGTGCCGAAATATTGGGAAAAATCGTTTTACATAAGATAAAAGAACTTCGAAAACCATGGGACACGTCTTACGCTGTAAAATCTAAGTAAATGATTTTCTTCTCTCCTCATCACGTGTCCAAACCAACCGAGTCTATTACACCTAATTTTATCATTTATAGGCGCAACTTTCAAACTTCCTATGATATAAATATTCCTTACAGTACACATTTCAGTAAAGTGAAGTCTCATTTCGTCCTGAACTTTGGTAGCCCAACATTCTGAGCCACAGGTCTCACAACAGCTTTATCAGCTTAACAGCTCAGCAACAGCAAATGTAAATAAATAAAGAGGAGCATGCTATCCACTACAAATAACAAAAAAAAATATACTATCTCTAAATTTTGAGTCTATCATTAAAGAAATCATTTAAAGTGTAATCATTTAAATATTTATAAATTAATAAAGACTTGAGGTGCTTTTTAAATAGATTTAAGTTTAAGCTTTTATATTGATTTGGAATTTTGTTGTAAATTTTCGGTGCCATACATACTATGCTATTACAATACAATACAAATACTCTTTATTGCACCAAAAAGAAAAAATACACAGAAAACAATTTGTAATAAATATAAGAAGGTACAAAGGCGGACTTATCACTAAAGCGATCTCTTCCAGTCAACCTTTAGGTGGAAGGAGACATATATATATAAAAACATTTAGGCGCAGTAAAACAAACTACCAAATATATAATTACATACACTATATATAAATAAATACATTACATACAATATGCATACATATATAAGCATACCAAATACACATATACATATACATATAAATACATATATATACATACATAAATATCATTATATAGAAGGAAATACATGTACAATAAAATTAGGATACGTTAGATAGATAGTGAGACTTAACGAGTTGCTTAAATTACCGAGTAAAGCAGTTTTTGATGGGTGCATAAAATAATCGATAAATATATCGGTGATTCCTCAACACAACATCAGCTATACGAGGGAATAAATGAGCATTGGTGACACCGAACCCTTTAGTTTGATGTCACTGTTGACCTGCATCAGGTTTTAATCGACAAAGTAGCAAAAGGCGGTATAACTTTGTGTACCTCTACCTAACATACAGTGCTGTACTCTGGTGGGATAAATGTGCAGTAATACTCCAAACATTGACAAACTTCAAACCGTCATTATACGTCAACGTCAAACAGTCTAATTAGGAAGCGGAAAAAAATAAATAAAACAATTGCCGCTAGGTACCACCTCGGTAAAGTGTAGCAGAGCTGTACCTAAGTTTGTCTAGTGTGTAGGTCCTAGGTACTTAATAAGTACAAGTACCTAGTATCTACTTATGTACCTACCTAGTTCGTAGACGTTTGTAAATGTAACTATATATCGTATTGTTAAAGTGATCGTGTTTTTGCGGTAAGTACTTGTAAGTTTTTAATTTTCTACTAACGATTTAAAAAGGTCTGAAATCAGAGATCAATACTTGGTGCATCTATGCACATGCACTCAAGTATTGATTTTTCATTTCAACAAAGGATTTCGCGCAGCCGCCGCACTAGGGACGCGTTCCTCGTCGACCTGTGTATTTTCGCCCAATACAGTTTTAAGTGTTCAGCTAGTGTATTATTTCATACTTATTCAAGTGCGTTAGTCCAAATATAGGTAAATATGAGTACGCAATGTTGTTGATGTTGTTTACTTAGGAACCAAGATTTATTAAACATTACACCACCTTCTTTATTTTCAATATTTATATCGTGCATTATCAAGATAGAGATTATCAACAATAATACAGATTATTATCATTAGGGAATATATGCCATAGAAGATTTTGATAGTTTTTCCTTTATTCTCAAAAAAAATGTAGGTGTTCATAAAATTGACAACAATGCACAACAAAATTATAACCCTGCAAACAATTGTTTTATATTTCATGATTTAATATGGATACAAACAACTAATTTAATTTCATTCTCAGGTGCTGCTGCTGGAGCTGCAATGGCTACTTCGAGTAGAAAACAAGTGACTTCGGTGGATTCACTGTCAAATCTAATGGAAACACTTGTTGTTTCTCCTATATCAATTGGGTCTGCACTCTGGGTACAAGTAACCCACATAAACAATCCTAACAGCTTTTATGTTAGACAGACAAGCTTCAATCATTACCTTCCGGCATTGCAAGCACCTGGTTCTGAAGTTGAAGTTGATCAATTGCAAATTGGCAATGTAGTTGTTTATAAATCAAAAATTCACAAGTGCTTCATTAGGGGCCAAATCATATTTATTGATGATATCAATGGAGATGTAAATTTAGAAGTGTTTGCTATGGATTATGGGAATCTGGAGAGACAGATACCATTAACAAGTGTTTGTAACCCCCTTAATAATAATTGGATACCACCTTTGGTGAAGCATTGTTCACTTGTATTGTGTCAGCCACCAAATTGTGAAAATTGGCCTGAAAAGTCAATTGACGCAATGAAATTTTACATTGGAGATGAGAGAACAAAAATTATTGTAAAAGGATTAAATGATGATTTGTTAACCGTGATAATGTACAATTCTTGTCCAGAAGATATTTCGACAATGCTCGCCTTACAAGGCTATTCAGTATTAAGTTATGACCAACAATCAGTTAACAGATTTTCTGCTAAACCAGCACCAAAACAAGCTTTTTACTTATTTCCAACTCTAAAAATTGGTGAATCTCTTCAAGTTAGAGTACAAAGTGGAAGAAGTTTGAAAGAATTTTATGTAGCAGAAGTCAACAGCTACCAAAAATATATAAGAGAAAGGGAAATTATTGCTCAATTTTCTCGGCAAGAACATGCAATACGAGTTGAAGATATGTATGAAGGAAAACCTGTATGTGTTCATACTACAACACGTTACCAATTTGAAAGGGCTATTATAAAAAAAGTTAATGAGTTAAAAAATAAAGCAACAGTTCAACTAGTTGACTGGGGAGATACAACAGAAATATCACTAGATAACATCAAGCCTATTCAAGAATCATGCCTTGAGAATGAAGCAATTGCTATCTATTGCTCTACAGATGAAAGCCAAGTTTGGGATAATGGATTGCAAAAGTTTTTATACCCGGGTTATTCCTTTATTATAAAAATTAAATCTTTAGGAGATTCTTTTAAAACTCCAAATGCAGTCACCATTTTTAAAATACCAAAGACAAAATCTGCCTGTTAATCATTGAGTTCATCCATACATTTAGAATAAGTATGCCATATAATCACATTATTTCATACCATATAATCACATATTTGTGTAATCGTAGAAAAGTATTAGCAACCATATGCAATTCTGTACTTGCTGTATTAATTGGAGTTAGGTTCTTAACTTGGAACAAAGTTCTAGAAAGCTGATTATGACAGGGTATGTTGGAGTTACCTATTTATTTAATAAGCACTTGTGTTTTCGCTTTTGTTTAATTGTTGTGTGTGTTCTCTAATTTTAATAAATATAATATTCACCAATAGTAAAAGTTCTGAAAAAATTTTGAAATACCTAACCTAACCTATTACAATTTGTAAAATAAATAGAATGTTTAAGTATGTATAATTTTTATAAAAGTAAATAAGAATATCAATATGTTTATTGAATATTTAGTAAAAAATTTTACTAAAATTTTAAATGTTTACTTTTTCTTATATATTTACTATCCCATATATATTAATGTATTTTTTTAAATGTTAGAATTGATTGAGCATTTGTAAAAAATATTACTTAAACTAGCAGTTACTTTTTTATCTTACAAAATCCTATTCGACGAAAACGTAAATAAGCCATTTTTAAAATTGTAATAAACATTTGTATAATGAAATGCGATTATATGGTTGGTTTGTAGAAATATCTGGTTTATAACAGCTTGAAGATTGAGTGAGCACAAGGAATCCTTTGTATTTTTTTTAAATTATGGCTCTTGATAATTAAAAATTAATAATCCCTGGCTCTAGTTTTTCCTAAATCAAGGACACTCACAAACTTTTGTAACACCAAGATCTTGCTGGCCCTCTGTGAGAGCTGAGTGAGCATACTTAACTATTTATAATCTTTACAATTGGTTTTACAAATTTTACAATTGGTTTTATAAATTATTTATGACCTTTACTAATTGGTGAATATTATATTTATTAAAATTACAGGGTGCGAACTCAATGCACATGCACACTTAATTATTTACCTTACTTTGTACTTTTTCTAGTAAGTTACTATAAAAATAATAATATTATCTTATTTTATACTTTCGGCAGGTCGTATTTTGTGGTGCCATCGATATTCATTGCAGCCGCCGTCGCCGCCGACGAATGTGTCACTCCCTATAAAAAATAATTTGTGTTTGATGTATGTAATCATTGTAATCAAATGGTAGTAGGTACTAATAAACATTCGGTCACCCAACAATTTTTTTATTTATATGTATTCTAAAGTGAGATTTAAATAAGTACTTACCTAGGTATCTATTCTTCTATTTCAAAAATCTGTTAACTATTAGACCACTGTTTTAAAAAGGAAAAAAATAATCTTGTGATTACTCAAGCCGTGTAAGGGAAACTTCAATAAAAGCTAAGCTAAGTACCTGGCTCAGATCACCGTGCATTTAACCAATGGTTTCCTCTATACAGGTAACCAATGATTTCTTAAGAGGTACACTGGCATATCTACATGCTCAGACGATGGTATAGGTACTGAACTGAACTACTATTCGTATGGAATCAACAAAGTGTACTCAAACAAGGCAACAAAGAGCTGCTAAACGTGAAGCTAAAAATCAAATATGTGTCGTTGTATATGAAGTTAATAAGTTTTTCACTATGTTCCACGACGTCGTTCGCGTGGCCGAACTATTTATGGTAAAGAGTCAAAACTATTAGAGAAATTTAATTATACAGACAAATGTAACAATACCTAATACATACAGCAGATGTTAACCAGACTGAAAAAGCATACTTTCTCTAGTTTAGCTGAACTATTATGACTCTTCTTCAGGTGTTCCAGATCTTCGATTATTATACCTCAACAGAAAATTCTCATCAGACTGAACATTTTTTGTTAAGTCGTCATTTCTATATTCCCTATAGTTTAGCTGTACCATCATAGGTCTACATGAGGTGTTCCAGATCTTCGATTTTTATATCTCAACCGAAAATGCTCATCAGGCTGAATAACTTTTGTTAAGGCGTCATTTCAATATTTTCTATAGTTTAGCTATACCATCATTGTTCTCCATCAGGTTTTTCAGTTTTCAAAATAATGTAGTATACTCTATATGTTGTCTAGACTTAATAGCTATATAACAAAAAAAATCATTCAAATCCGTCCAGTAGTTGCGAAGATTATCGGTACAGACAGAATTTTTTTTCGAATTCTTACTCTGTTGCTGTGACTCTATCGCCTAATTTTATTTTTATGTAAATTTATTCAATGTACAGATTTTTTTTTACTGTTTTATTAAATGTATTGATGTACAAGATTTTTTTTTTCTACTGTTTACTGATTTGAATAGTTTTTAGGTGAAAGTGGTTAATTGATTATGTTGAAACCACCACTTCGATGGTCGAAAATAATATACATAGCCCAATCCCACAAATAGCGCAATGTGATCTCAATAGTGTTCAATAATTATTAAAGGCGTTGTGTTTTACAATGGACTGGTATCATTTAACAAATTCGTATTTTTACACTTTGTGTTTTGAAGCGTATTCAATAAACCACTAAATCCTTTTCTTTTCTCTTTTAAACTCTATTCAATAAACCACTAAATCCTATTTTTTTTTTCTTTTAAACTCGCACCACGATTGCGAAGAAGGTATTTTAGTAAATCTTCAAAAATATTGAAAATTGCTGCTTTTTGCCTCCATTGGCAATGTTTGTGTTCTTTAGTTGTACCACTAGCGCCATCTGCACTGAGCTTAATGGGCATATTTCAGATATACACAACCTGTTGACAGCTAAACTACCACGAAACCCGTCGCATAACATGTCGGGCTATGGCACGTACCTAAACTTTTGACAGGTGTTATCAATTTAAATAAGCAAATTATGTTTGTTCTTGTAGTCAAACACGGTAGAAAAAAAGAGAAAAACATATATTTAACGCTCTGTACCATAATTACTTGATAAATGTATACCTAAGTAAAATTCATGTATATATGTTGGCAAGGACCTCTCCGTAGGCGGCCATTACACAGTCAATCTGGATCGCGATCCTGCAGGTCATCGAGAACGTGGACTGATGGATTGCGTAACAACATTACACGTTCAATCTTAATTTCGTTCAAAATCAAGTTTATATCAGTTTATGACCACAGTTGACCAAATAATGCAGAACAAAATCTAAAATTGTGTTTTTTATTTTCAGGATCCACTAAAACCTTCCTTTTTCCTTTAAACTCGCACCACGATTGCGTAAAAGGTATTTTTGGTAGTAAATCTGGAACAATATTGAAAATAGGTTCTTTTTGCCTCCGTTAGCAATGTTTGTGTACCCTAGTTGTACCAGTAACGCCACCTGCACTGAGCTTTGCATAATATGCTTTATAATTCTCTCTCTTACACTACACAAACAAGCATTTGCTCGTGTAAACGTACCGTAATTAGTGTATTCTATAGTCTATTTTCGGTCTCTATTTAGTTTATGGAATTTTATTGTATAGCTGTATTGTAAGGATAGAGATAGGTAGCTACCTACGTATCTAGGTAGGTAGATATATATTTCACATGTAGGTACCTCCTACTACACTGCATTACATAGAAAATAGTCCCAGCCAGTGATTAAAAATCAATTTCGACATAACACGCAATTTAATATCACCATTCAAAATTGTTTTGAAGCAGTTTAAGGTTTGTGAATCTATTTGTACGATTGCCTACTTGTTTCTGTCCGCCTAGGCACGAAATATACATTGTATTGTTCGGGTACTTAGTCTGGGTGAGTCTGGCTGGGTGGTATACATCAATAAAGTGTCGACTTTGACGATGAAACAATGAACAGCCTATCAGATCAGATGGATGGTATGTGCTTCGTGAGAAAGTGTCGCGAATAGGGTAGATAACTAAAAATATGGTCAAGGTATATTGGAAATCAAGACGTGACCATATTTTCTACTTTGATAGTATTGTATAAAACGTATATTCATTCGATACCTATGTGTGCTAAATTCTACCAATTTAGTAATACGAATACCAATGGATGATTTTTCTGCAGATATACTGATTGTGTCGTGATAGAAACCTTCACTTCTAGTCTTATCCTTGGAGTAAATGCAATCATGCTTCCTCTGCTATTCCATCACCGATTTAAAAGATAGAGAAGTGTTTATAATGATTAACAATATCAACAAGAGGTGTTGTAATCTCATATAAATAAAATTATCTCTATGAAGAATTGTATGGGAGTTGAGGTGAGTCCTTTTCATATAATTACCTAGATAGGTATATTTTATTTTCTAATTTTCAATACTTATAATTTTCAATAATTATGAAGCCATAATACCTACCTACTTTAAAGTTTCTTCATCATGTTTCATGTGTCACATCAGTGCGGAATTACTAATATGTTTTTTTAATACTGCCCCACAATTCTTCCTCACAAGGGATTTGAAATATATATTTTTTTATCAGCATTCAATCACAACATAACATGTCTTTTGTGTACTTGTGACATTATTGGGACCAACACTGTTTAACCCATAGATTGCGCTGAGTCGAAGCACAATAGCTGAACTATTGTTTGAGTGGTGTATTTGCACATTAAACAAGTTTCTTTAACCATTTTTTTTCAGCTGTAGTCATTCCGGACAGCTGTAGCATTTGCTAGGAGTTTATGTTAAATATTTTGGCTTTGTATCATAGGTATTGTAAATATAGTATTGTTAAAAAAAATATTGAGAATTCATCAAGGTAGTTTGAAACAAAATAGCTTTATTTAGGTATACATGACACATTACATCACATTCAAGAATTAAGTTTTTGGATTAGCCCAATGTTATATCTTGAAAAACATTGCCATTAGGTAGGTATCAGAGTGTTTGTTTCACAGATGTTCCTGTCAATGTAAGGTTTTTTATTAATCCAACTGATGGTGACAGTTACGAAAGTTTTGAATTCTCTTTTATCTTTGCATGTGACTTATGTAAACAATATTTAAAATAGGTTAAAGACCTACTAAATTACAGACAGGCTTTTGACATTCATCATTCATCGCACATGGTCCATCATAAAATGTTTACTTAAAGATGCTTCAGGCATGTTGCGTGAATGCAACCAGAAAACATGTGAAGATGAGAATGATAACATTTTGCTTCAATTTGTGAAATATTGCTTAGTTAGTCATAGAAAGCATAGTTTGGAGTATGCCTTTCATTATACATACAAATAATCTTATGTAGTTGTAAGATTACATTTTCTACAAAGTAGCCTAAATGACATTGAGGAATGGCTTGCTAAATGGCGAATCACAGGCAGTGTATCCAAATCAGTGCACATAACAATCACACTCAGAAAGGAAGATTGCCCATCTGTCACTTTAAAATATTTTGGACACAGTAAAATATTTTGGACCATAGACTCACTTGGAAAAAACATTCAAACAAAACGAGATGAAGTTAACTTAAAATACAATTGGGCACTTGGATGAAACTCAAAACTATCCATAGATAATAATCTGATCATATACAAAAGCATTAATAAAACCAATTTGGAGTTATGGCATACAACTGTGGGGCTCTGCAAGTGCCTCTAATATCATGATAATCCAACGTGTACAAAACTACATCCTAAAACAAAAATATCAAATGCACCCTGGTTTATTAGAATAGTAGAGGTACATGAAATCATGAATATGCCCATGGTTAAAGATGAAGTAGACTCATGATGCCAGCTATATCAAAAGACTATAGAAGCACCCGAACCAGCTCGCGGTGCAACTCTCTATCCCGGTAAACTTGCGATTATTTGTATGTATGATAAAAAACTTAACTATGCTATATAAAAAGAAGCTCCGTAATCGTCGCGTCGTCTCTGTCTGTCTGAATAAGATAAACTCAAAACTAACGACACTATAAATTATTGTACATAGTTTTAATCTTTATTAATTATTTTACTCCATTAATTACACAATACATGCTATAAAAAAATTTACATCCATAAAATTTTGTTATCTTTTTTCTGAAAATAAAATAGTTTCAATCTTATTTCCGTAGCTTTAAGTAAAAAATACATTTTACTTTTATTGTAATTCATACATGTAACATCTAATTTCTTATTGTGTTGCGATTGCATCCTTACAAATTTGTTGAAAATGTACTGACGTAAGCAGGTTTTCGTAGGCCAAAAGCCAATTAAGTGTCTTGGGATGCTATATGCATGCATGTATGCTACTGTGGTATTTATAAAGATCATCAGATCAATATTACAGATACGATTTGTATGCACATAATTGTTCCTGGAAAAATGCAAATACTAACAGTAAAGCCACAGTAGAGTAACAGTCGCACACTAACAGTTTATTATTGTTTGAATGTATGCATGTGTTCCTGTCATCTGATATAATTAGCCATTAAAATCTAACAAACATATATAATTTCCCAGGGGCAATGGGCAAAAATGATTGTTAGTAATACTAGGGTTTTGTGTATTAATAGGTTTTCGATTCCCTCATAACGCTACCGACCTACATCTTCTTCAGTAACCACACTTATCTATTAGTTAAATAACGCCATCCCTTACAAAAATCTCTATCATCTTTTATTCTTGCGATCAATTGATCGCATACAGACAAACAGACGCAACCTGTCGCGTCTGTTTGTCTGTACTTCTCACTATATAGTAGAAAACAAAGCCGCTTCCCTCTAATCTGTCTGCTCCTATGTAGGCTTAGATCTTCGAAACTACGCAATGGATTTTGATGCGGTAATAAACTTATATAATTTATTAAGTATTATATTGGTACCTATATAATTCTTTTTTTCTTTCGAGGCTTTTGTAAGTTAAAGAAAAACACATATAGAAACAATTATAGTTATTTAATGGAAATAAAAATATTTAAAAACTTAGTTGTTTCTACGTTTGAGTCGGCGGATGATTCACACTTTACCGTGTTTTTTAAATAAATTTTTTAGTGGTCCGCCTGGCTTCGCTCGGGTATGACCATAATAAATTATACGTTTAAACCATCCTTAGGAATAATCTCAAACTCTTTTACATCTCAAAGTTTATTCGCGTTCATTCCGACAGACAGGTCAGGATTATTACCTGACCTGCGTGTGTATTCTTACACATATATAAAATATAAAAAGTAGTATCACATCAGAATTATTTGGTTTTAGTTTAAAACACTATGGCTGTTAAAAAGCATGAGCTGGTACACGACAATCGCACACAGCTGGATCTGACTGCGTTGGCACAGTACCTCGAGCTCATGAATGAACAACATAATTACCTGCCGTCACCCAATGAAATCATCAGATGTTGCCAAGATATAGTCAAATGCTTGGGTATGTACTCTTGTTCCTTACGTCTCGTTTGGCAATCATGATGGAATGGAGACCTTTCAATGTTAACATTTGTTTTATATATCCTATAAATGACATCTGTTTTACAAAGAATTCCTTAAAATTGTAGTGATTTAAAAAATAAATAATTTTGTGTTGTTTTTAGCACGATCTACAAGTAATGAAGAGGAATTGTACGGACTACTTCATACGATTGAGGTTTTCCTTTTGCGTATCGTGACTTCGTACCACAGCAACTACCGTCATGAAATTGTCACGGCTATTCTTGAAAAATTCCACGCCCTTATTTCGGATCCTCGTAAGTATGATCTCATATAAGCTCACAAAAATGTTATATAGTCACTAAAAGAGAATCTAATTTCTTTTTCGCAAAACAGAGAAAAAGAACGAATTTATTTTTCGCTAATCTAGTCGAGTCTATTTCACATTTTTGTGTACACTCATTTAGAAGAGAGACAACGGTGTGCCATTAGGGCGGGTGCGATACGACGTTTTAGTTATGAATGGAATATTGAGATCTGTTATGAAAGTGGTTAAAATCAATGATTTTAAAAAGTTTGTGTACTTTTTGTGTAAATTTTCTTTGGTTTTTATTTGGTGTACAAAGTTAGGTTTTGGGCGTGCATCGTGGCCACAGCTGTGGATCTGCGCCCGTGTTGGTTACATTTTTTAATTGGGGTCATGATTTCTATTACGGTGTAATAAAATTGTTATTGTTTTACTTTCGTAAAATCAGTTAAGTACCTAAGGTACGGCGGATGCTGTATATATTATTATTTTTTTAAATATTTTTTTTTCTAGTTTGTACATATGGACATTAATGTGCGTGGCATACAAGTATACAACCATTAATAATGTGATTTTCAGCAAATTTGAAATACATGAATAAGATAGTTAAACTAAATATCGAGTATATTGTCATTTTTTTAGAATCCGACGCCAGTCCACTGACTTCTATAGTTTTGGTGGTTCTGGACTCGACTGATCAAGAGGCGACGTTGAACGTCGCCCGCTGGCTGGTGCAGCGGGAGAATGGGCCTGCAGGGGCGGGGTTGCGTGCCTCTCTGTCGTGCCTCTACAGGTGGCTGTATGAGTGGCATGGCACACCTACACTTGGTGAATGGGTGATGGCATATATAAAGGCATTAGAGGTTAGCATACGGAAATATTAATATTAATACGGGATAACTCACTTGTCGGCTTGGCCGATATACATTACTGACTGTGAATGTAACTCGTATTAAAATTTGTTTTATCTATTTCTCACTTTTACGTTATAAGTAATGGAATAAGTAGGTTACTGTGATTATGTTTTATGTAACAAAAAAACTTAAATTAATTAATAGTATTAGGATGTTATAAATTAATTGTACTTATTTATAGGAATACGAGCACTTCGACATCCTCATCGAAGTGTCGGTAGACAATTTGACCCCGTTGTACCTTGCCATGGACGAACCCATCGCCCTTCGCCAGTCGGTTGCAGACGTCATCGTCCACATTCTGGCGTCCTTGCGCGAGTCCACGGAGGCACTTGATAAGGTGAGTATTTTTAGTAATTTTGTTTTATGTTCCACTGTAGGGCTAGAGGCACCCCTTAGTTTCTTCCATGTATTCCAGGTCGAATTATCCGCTTTGAACCCTCTTAAATCTTTTGGCTTATTTCTTCCTATCCTCATTGAACCGAAGCCAAGTTATCAACAGAATACGGAAAGAATTTTTTAACCTTACCTTTTGGAAAAGAGAAAAGAAAACTACAGTCTCTGATTCTTAAGAATTTGCTTTGCCTTCCGAGTTATTATCATTATGGTAATACAAAATGTTTAATAACCAGTATTTCAAATCCCTTCCCAAGTGCGATCATTATGAGATATTGTATTCGATGATAGAAACAAATATCGAGTAAAATATTGTGAATGACTTACGTATATTAACTAGCTGGTGCCCGCGACTTCGTTTGCGTCCAGAACAATATTTGGTAAGGGGTCAAAATTATCAGGGATTAAAAAATTTCTTTATATACATTGTATTCGGGTTCTTTCCTTCGGACGCTAATATAAAAAGACCTGAAGAGTTACTCCCTGGAGAAAGCCACATAAAGTCGCAATAAGCGGTATACGCGGAATAAGTACAGTTTCACCGGCACCACTCCCAGTGAGAATCTCGGCTTCAATTACATTTTTATACTTCAACAGGAAATGCTAATCGGGCTGAACAACTTTTTTAAAGGCATCATTTCTTAATTTCCTATAGTTAAGCTAGACCATCCCAGGTCTGCATCAGGTGTTCTAATTGTAAATTTTTATACCTCAACAGAAAATTCTCATTAGACTGTACAACTTTTGTTAGGGCGTCATTTCTATATTTTCTATAGTTAAGCTGGACCATCTGGTGATCTAGGCCTTTAATTTTTATATCTCAGCAGAAAATGCTCATCAGGCTGAACAATTTTTGTTAAGGCGACATTTCTATATTTCCTATATTTTAGCTGGACCATAATTGTTCTTCATCAGGTGTTCCAGTTTAGGAGGATAGGTTTTAAATAGGACCAGAGCTGAGGCTTTTTCGCTTATTCGCATTTACAAATAAGCGGTTACAACGTTGAACTTCGCCCACTTTCGTTAATCATTTTTAGTAGTTTTGTAATTTCTTTAGAAAATTGTCTCCGATATGTTTAAGATTTACTCCTGTGAAACCACAATATAAAACTATTATAGTTAATAACAGAGTTTACGCAAAAATGTCTATAATCAGACGAGTAAGCAGGCATTTTGAGTATACCGCTCTGCCTTCTGCCAGAACCCAATAGAAATAGTAATATATTTACCTGCGTAATTTACTGGTTTACGCAAGTCGAGATTGTAACCCTTCTGCCACATTGGAAACTATCGTTTGAAAACTGCACTTTGAGTTAGCCGCTACTATGTCACGGACAGGAGGGCTGCTTCCATAGTGGGAGCTCCTCTCGCGGTCGAACTTCGTCATACCACACAAGCGCAGCAATTACAATTTCGCGACATGCTACTCTTTTGCTTAACTACTGGGCATACATACAATCAATCTTCAAAAATATGTATATCTATTTAATTTTTTGTAGTATAAACGGTCATACCTAAGTCTGTTATCAAAATATGCACGTTCTTTGTGTACACGTTATTTAAAAAACGATTAACTCTCGTAATATAAATAATTTCAGTGGAATTTAGTATAGACTAGCTGATGCCTGTGACTTCATTCGCGTGGCCGAACAATGTTTGGTAACGAGTCAAAACTATTAAATAAATTTAATTGTACAGACAAATGTAACGATACCTATACATACAGAAGATGCTAATCAGACTGAAAAAGTATATTTTCTATAATTTAGCTGAACTATTATGACTCTTCTTCAGGTGTTCCAGATCTTCGATTTTTATACCTCAACATAAAATGCTCATCAGACTGAAAAACTTTTATTAAAGCGTCATTTTTATATTCCCTATAGTTTAGCTGTACCATCATGGGTCTACATCAGGTGTTCCGGAATTTCGATTTTTATATCTCAACAGAAAAAGCTCATCAGACAGAACAATTTTTGTTAAGTCGTCATTTCTATATTCCCTATAGTTTAGCTGTACCATCATAGGTCTACATCAGGTGTTCCATATCTTCGATTTTTATATCTCAACAGAAAATGCTCATCAGGCTGAATAACTTTTGTTAGGGCGTCATTTCTATATTCCCTATAGTTTAGCTGTATGTACCATCATAGGTCTACATCAGGTATTCCATATCTTCGATTTTTATATATCAACAGAAAATGCTCATCAGGCTGAATAACTTTTGTTAAGGCGTCATTTCAATATTTCCTATAGTTTAGCTGTACCATCATAGTACTCCATCAGGTGTTCCAGTTTTAAAAATCATTAATACCCTATATGTTGGGCTTTATAACTATACAACAAAAAAGCGTGTGCAAACAAACAGACAAACAGACAAACAGATAATAAACAGACAGACATTTTTTAAATTCTTATTCTATTACTGATTCTCTATCGATCTCAATTTTTTTATTTAAATATCTTCATTGTACAGAAACACTTATTTACTGTTTTATTATATGTATATTGATTGATGTGTTGTTGATGCATTTGAGCTTCAAAGGGTTGCTTTTTAATAATATTTCGTTTGCCGAGGACAGAGGTTTCCAATGAAATAAATATAGAGGTAATGTGCATTGGGATGCATAGAACATTGAGCTCCATTTCCAGGAAGCAAAGGGAGGCAGCCGGGGAGTACTGGAAAAGGGGTGAGTGTAGGTGGGAAGGGTTCCTAGGATATTCTATATTTATAACAAGCTATATTGAAAATTCTCTGGTTGCTAGGCAATGTTATTCATGTTCGTTTTATAGTTACTTCCCCCCACGCATTCGCTGAAAAGCGATAGTCCATATTAATTAAAAGTTAAAAGTGTTGGGGATTGATATTTAATATTAGTAGCGCATACAATGTGGGGGGTGGATAATTTAATTATTTTATTGCAAATATTTGGCCAGCCTATAAAGTCAAAGTACCTGTTTATCCAGAAATTAGAGTTTCATTGGTTTTTATCTCGTCATATTTTTTTAACATATTGAAGTTTTTTTTAATTGCATGGTTATTTTAAAAACTATTACCTTTTCAAAATGACCACTGCTGATAAGAAATTCCGAAAGTTCGAACAAATTCATTTAAACAGTGTTAAACTAGTCAAATTAACATAATTATTTTTCATATTTTTAATAGTAAACAAAATTCAAAAAGAATGCAAAAACATGCCTTGATTGATAACAATCAAGGTCGATCACGAGGGTTAACCAAACAAAATATGTTAGAATCGAGCTGATCAGTTCCTCCTGGCAGCACCCGTTCACTTTTGGACCTGTCAAAGGACTAAACACACCTTTGATGTCAGTGACTAGTGTAGATTTTGCGTAGACAAAGTGAGGATCGGAAAATGTACGCGTGTGCAAATGTGAGCACCGGGCGCCGGATTCGGACATGTACCGGGCAGTTGGTCCTAGGTGCCTAACGGGCTAGGACCTGCATCGCGCGGGCACGCCAAAATACTCTTTTACTTGAAGTGGTTAGGTGAATTTTCGTATGAACTCACGGTGCGTACGACAGTTATTTTCAAAGTTTAAAGCAAGTCAAGCCTTTGTGAAAATATAGTCTTATCCTTATATATGCATTGCTAATATGATTGTTTAAAAGTTTGGTACTTTTGTGACTTTGTGTAGACCAGTTTTACAAAAAGCTGTTGGTGGTTGGTACTTGTAAAATACGGTATCCTACTACTATTATAAATGCGAAAGTTGTGTGTACAACGATGTATGTACACACATACATATACACATATGTACACTCATATATCGTTGTACACTAAAAATAATATTATCTAGAATATGATATAGGGTACTTTTCATGCCAACTTGACCACGAGAGCGAAGCCCTGGGGAGCAGCTAGTATGTTAGAAGCAAAACGTATAAGTGTATTCGTGAGTGTGGATATGTTACTGTGTATACTTGAATACTTCCAAACAGATAAAACGATTTAACTCCAATAATGACAGCACAATAAAATCTCAACTTCTCTTGATTCATTACTTTTTCACAGATGTTTCCTTATTGTAGTGTAACAATAAACGATTTAACTCCAATAATAAACGCACAACAAAATCTCAACTTCTGTTGAATTATTTCTTTTTTTCACACGATGTACCTATACTATGATGTACTATGTACTTATTGGTCGTCGTTTATTTCAAACGCACCCTCAAATTTTTTGGACACAGGGCTTGCAGCGCGTTTGCATTTCACTTCTCACTTTACAGTCGATTCGAAGTGAGACCATGACCCAATCACATTCAATTTTGGTTTTCGTTATGTCACAAGGGCAATGTGATTGGTTCACTGAACTACGTTGCGTTTCACTTCGAATCGATTCGATGTTGACATGTAAGTCAAGTGACAAGCAAAGTCTATGTGATTATTCACAAAAACCAGTCCGTCACCTGTACAGTAGCTGGATGCCCTTTGTTTCGTATAAAATTCTTATCTTTTACTAATTACTGTATTACCGTTAAACTAAGACTAAACTAGTTATGCAAAAATATTGCCTTGATTTATGTTTTCGCACTATAATACTTAGTTAAGCTTAACAATAATGAACTCCTATTTTACTCTCAAAATAAAAAAAACCTAACAATAATAACCCAAGTCACAAGTTAAACTTTGTCTTTGTTCAGGTAAAACTTGTCACCACACAAAGTATATATGTATACAAGGTTACTGGTATCAGGCGCATCAGGTATAAATATCCACATCCATAACATCTCCTACGACTCATCATCCTACGACTTTTGTTTAAATGTACCTAAGAAATACAAAAAGAAACCTTTTTTTACTTTTAATAGTTTTAATGTCTTCTATAAATTAACACTATGTTTGATTCCGCTACATAACGCTACTGTACTGTCTCGTGTTGTTTGTTAAGTGTGTTAAGATGTGTAGTGTTAAGATGTGTAGAATCGCAAATTAGATCGAATCACAATAAGTCGTAGAATAAAGTTTGCTTGTTTTGGTTTTAACAAGTAATCCTTAGGAGGGTTTGCGTTTGATACTAGTAACCCTCTATATACGTTATAGAATATTGAATCGTTGAGTTAGTATACCATAACACAGTTTCGAAAATTTTGGGTCTAATTAAATCTGTGTGATATGTATATATTTTGTTATTAAACAAAAATAAAAAAGTGATATTTTATTATCGTGTATCATTTTATGAATGCATTTATTTATACACTTTATTACTTTATTTTATTCACAGACAACTAGCATATTATTTGTTTAAATTGAAATTTGTAAGGATATCGCATTTATCGATAAGCAGGCGATAGTCGAGATTGGCCTGTCTCAATAGGGAACGCAAAGCTCGGCGCAGATGGCGCTACTGGTACAGCTAGGGTTAACAAACATTGCCAATGGAGGCAAAAAGCGCCAACACGTTCTTCGCAATCATGGTGCGAGTTTAAAATAAAAAAAGATGGATTGGATTATTGAATAGGTTTCAGAACACAAACTGTAATATAAGACGAATTTTCTAAATGATTCAAGTCCATTGTAAAACACTATACCTTATAATTCCTTAAAAATATAAACACCAAAACCGTCTATAGGGTTAATTTTTACCTGTGAAACGATACATGTTTGATTTCTTCACGTTTAGCAGCTCTTTATCGCCTTTGAGTACACTTGGACTTCAGTTTTAGACCATTATAAAACTGAAAGAAGATACTTTCTTTGGCTTACGGATAACTGGTCCTGAAAATTATAACACCATTTTATTAAGTTCTGCACTATTTGGTCGACTGTGTGATAAATTGATTAACTTGATTTGGATGAAGTCGTCAGATGTGAAGTGTTCCGAGCATATTTTTGGCCATATACGGCTCGAAAGCGTGGGACGGTTTTCCATAGTTTTCGAAGTTTTTTATTTTTTGGAAAACGATGTTTCACAATATTTCGGCACCCGAATATGCAACACTGTTGTATATATTCAGAAACGAATCCTTACATGATGAAATAAACGTTCTGATCCACTTAATCAAAGGCGGCAAAGCTTTTATTTACCAAACCACACAGTGCTACACTCTGACGGGATAAATCCGCAGTAACACGATAGGAAACTTACTTATTGCGTTTTTAAAATCGAAATCAATATATTTTTGTTGGCCAGATTGCTCCACATGTGGGTCATGTGCTTGTGAACTTGGCGGCAGACAGCGGCCAGTTTAGTAGGCAGCTGCTCCAAAACGTGGTAGACATCCTAACAGCTTCAGTCGACCACCTTCAAAGCGCGCTCAGGGCCGAGGCCCGCGATCTCTTCAAAAACAAATACGCTGATGTGGTAAGTGCTTTGATCTACAGAAATTATTATTTTATGTTATTTCGATAAAATATAGGAACATAAAGCTAAATTTGTAGTTATTATGTAATTGAATATTTGTCTGTCTGTATGCAAAAACTACTGAATGGTATTGCGGAGTGAGAATCTAAATTATAATTTAATTTAATTTAAGCGTAAGTTTCGTTTTAATATAGTGCTTAGAACTGGCGATTCTAACAATAGCATAAGGATGTAATGGGCAAGGGGCAAGTTTATGGGGTTAAGTTAAATTTCACAGTATTGTTACCAAAATATTGAATATGTTGGCACAGATCTTGTGCTTGGAAAGACACATGGCGTCCCGTACCTGCCGATACACCCAGTTGTCGCCGTGGAAGGCGCGCAACCAATGTTTAACATCTATGATGGATTCGCCCACCCCTAAAAACAAAATTGGGCTGCTAAACCTCGGCAACACATGCTACATGAATAGCGTGATACAAGCTCTCCTGGCTACCAGACAGTAAGTGCTATATACTCAACGAATCGAAGCGAAATGCAGTGCGAAAACTACATCGTACATAATTCCCATTATTCACTCAAGCTGGATTAAGAGGAGGGCAGGCGGGGCTTCGGCTCCAACGCCTGACTACCTGCCCCCACACTAGGACTTAATAAAACAAATATAGACAGTTCAGCAAATTTTCATATCGCTTTTTGTAACAGTTTTTCATGTTTTTCCGTTTACCTTAAAATCTCGCACTAAAACACTGTCAAGAAGATGAGAAGACCGCCAATGACAATTGCCTATTGTATTAACAGAATATTGTGGAGACGATATACTCAAAAAATAATATAAGTATTCCGTTCCTTTATTGACACTTCCAAATACTAATTCAACGGTATCCGCATTTATTTATTCAAACTATTTTTTTTTGTATAAGCTTTGCGAATGTTATTTTATATAGTGTGTTTATATTTTTACGAGTCATATTACCTGGCGCCCTTTCTACGATGTAATTTTATGTTTACGCTCTTATTTTGTCGAAATTACGCTCTTATTTTGTCGAAAATATCTTGAACTTGCTGAGCCATATTTGAATTGTTTTAATAATGTCTTTGTAAATAGAGCTCCTTTTTTTTCTTCAAATATTTTGATTTATTTAATTTAGTGTTTTAAATATTTTTGACTTATAGCTACGTGCGATTGTTTTTATTATATAAGGGATTGCTTGTTTCTTACATTTTCACGCGAAAATTCTTGGCTGATTTGGAAGTTTGGTATTAATTTTGGCGCACGAGCAGACTTATACCTGGAACAGTTTATGAAGTAGTTTCCGTCCCGAAACTACGCCGAAACTGTGTTGCAACTTGTTATATAGCTAAGATCTTTATTATGCTCTATAACAAATAGTTGACTTTAGTTTGTTTTCTACCGATCAAACTAAAACGTGCTGTCGTTTTTTCGTGTAATATATTATGACATTATATCTAGATATGCTGCAAGTTTACATTACGTTATCATACTAGTAATGAAATTAGTTCCACAAAGTTCATAAATACAATATGTTCAGATATAGGTAACTTTTGCATCGCATTCGTTCTCATAAAGTTCATAAAAATGATTTCATGCGGACAGACCTTTTGCATCATATTTGCTTCTATTTTATTATGATCTTTGATGCAGACGCGAGTTCGAATAAACTATGTAACTGAGTGCTCAAAGCGAAATATTATGCGAAAACTTGTGTGTTTATCATTTGAAACTCTTTGCGTTCTTCGATATATTTTTTCGTCTATTTACGAGCTGACTAGACAGGTACGTAACATGATTATGGAATTGAAGGGGTAATTTTCCGGTGGTTAACTTAAAGTACTTAAATTGGGCAGTGATTAAGGTAATAAAATGAAAGATATGTTGTAAGTAAGAATTCTCAAAAGATCGTTTTATTAATGGTTGCAAATCACCGATGCCACAGTCTTCTTAATTTATTTTTAAATACTTAATAAGTTATAACGGTCCGCCTGAGATCAAACAGTCCCAGCTTTGAATCCTGCCCATGCTACAATATTAATCTGACAATTTTTTTTACCACCACATGCTTTCTTTTTAGAATAAACTGCTGCTTGCTGGATGGATGCGTAGTGATAATTAAAAATGCGAAAGTTTGCGTATGATTGTTGTCTTAGTATATTTGTTGCACACAACTACTGGATGGATATTCAATGATATAATTTGATATAGGTAATAACCTTTTTGGCTATTTTTTATCTCGAAATTCCCACCAAAGCCAACTGCAACTACAAAGTTGATTTTGAAACGTAGAACGATTTGAATTATTTATTTATTATTATTATATTGATAGTGAATTGTAATGAATTTCTAACGATTATTAATGGAGTTCATTCTCACGCCCGTTTTTGCTGGCCTTGCGAAGTTCCTTATAGAGTGTATTTGACCGAAACTCACCTGCATCTCAGCGAGTAGTTTGCAAAGTCAAATAATGTTATTGTTTTTAAATCCTGCATATCGGATTTTTTAAAGTACTTATCTATCATCCCCGCGGATTCCTGGCGGCATTCATGGTTATTGCGCCTCGAAGGTCTTGAACCACGTAAATATCTAAATCTTGACGATTCAATTGTGATTTTATCCCTCCGCTCATGTTCTGAGTCTGCCTGACTAACCTATTGCTTATATTGGTGCTTGCTATTGTTGAAATACATCCGCGGGTACCACACCCCGCCGCTATCCTACTAATATTAAAAATGCCAAGGTTTGTGAGGGTGTTGATGGTTATGTTACTCTTTCCCGTAAAATGTACTGGACCGATTGCTATGAAATTTGGTACATGGATAGAATATGAAATCGTACAACTCAACACACAATATACATTATTTTTAAATGTCATGTCTTAAAGTTTTAAGGTTTAAATGTTAAGGTTTAAACTTAAATATACCTAATGTACACGTAAATACACGTAATTTTAAATATATTTTAATTAAAGTTTTCCTTTTCTGTTAATTTCTAATGTGATGGTTTCTTCTGAGTCGCCATGTTTGCTTACGTTTCAATTGACTGTGATTCCTAGCGACATTGCCGTCCAGCCTTTGTGCAACTGCGAAGATTCACTTGTAAAGTCAGTAAAATGAACATTTTGAAGTATATTACGACTAGAATTACGATTCTGCAAAAAAATCCTATAAACCAAATTAGCTTATTATATTTATAAATATTAAATAAGTAATTAAGTATTGAACACTAGTCGTTTGTTCACAGGTTCAGTAGCCACGTGATACTGCGAATGAACGGCGCACCATATTGGTCTAAGATGGGCATACTTTTTGCCCAAATGATGCACTGTAGCGGTACAAAGCTCAATCCTCAGGAATTCTTCACCGTTTTCAAGCCACCATTTTTCACTAGTGACCATCAACATGACAGCTCTGAGTTTTTAGGGTAGGTATAGTTTAAAATTTGTGTCGATTGAAAATTGAGTAAGTATGTGCGTTAGACTTCATTTCATCCCAAAAAATGTTAACACCTTCGTAGACACTCGACTACACAAAAGTATTCTATATTTGTGTCTTATATTATAAAGAAAGCCTCATATAAAAGACGAATTGGACCGGTTGACTAGATTATTTTTTTGTCTATAATGCTGCAGTCCCATTATCGCTCGAAGCTTCGCAATAGTTAACGCAATATAAACTTTGTTTCCTACCACGAAATCGGTGGTAACAAACAAAATGGCCGAAGAATTTGCTTTGTAGCCATTCTATCCTAATAATGGAATATCTAAAGTTGGTGTGCTTATTTGTCATTTATTATTTCATGATCATATGTTGTTTTGTGAATTTAGACGAAATTTATTTGACATCGGTTAGTAAAAAATCTGAAATAAAGTATTTTTACAAAACTCTGGCGAGAGCGAAAAAAAAATTTGTCGTCAATGTAAAGTACATACTTTATATACTACAAAGGCCGCTTTACAGCTCAGTTCGGCTTATGGTTCGGGTATACAATAGTCAGGTTACTTATGTCCTCAGACGCGTCTCCTTTTGTCACCTTCACCTAGTCGCGACCTTACTTCTTGACATTTCGAATTGAGACGCCTGTGCAATCTGAATATTACTAGTGTAGCCGCCAATTTAACCCAAGAAGCTTTAATAGCAATAGATCCGTTGGATTAAGTTACGCATTTTATACGAAACGATCAAATTTTTACATAAGGCGTGCGTGCCATAATGTTTAAATATTTCTTTGATTCCAATATATATAAGTATAGTATTGTGACACGGTCCTGCGTAAGCCGCCGCCCCTTACTGTTCAAAGGCATTGTCTTCTCAAAAATTATTCATTGCCTTGAATAACTGAGTTTTAGAAATTTCTTTTTGGCGCTTTTAGTTCTGTTCTTTTTTCACCAGTGACGGTACATGTGGTAATTGAAAAATATGAGTTTTTCATCTTTTTCAATAAATATATATTTAATTACTGACCTTTATTTAATTACAATTAGCTTACAGTTTACTATGGCAGATAATGATAGCTGCCATAGTTAACTGTAATTAAAGGTCAGTAATTGAGAAAAACAAATATTTGCATTGATTTTAATAGAAAGTTGTATTGTTTTAATAGCTTTATTTGTTATTATGCACTATCATTATTGCTATATTAGGAGTGGAGGGGAGTGAAAATAGGGTATTTTTCAGTTTTATCTTGATAAGAACAAATACTTATTCATTGGACCTCCAGCAGGTCTACTGTTAACTTCCGATCAACTTACATCACGAAGGCTTCCAATGAAATTTAGTTAAGAACTAAACAATTTAAGAACTAAAATCTAACTCGATGGTACGAATTTGCGATGTAGATCAGTTTAGGTCGCAAAGTAGATCGCATTAAGAGATGATGGTAAGCCCCTGGGCACTGGGAGGAAACCGAGCGAGCCACGCGAGCAAAACTTTAAACGGGAAAAATATTTATAAATAAACATACTTTTTGAATACAATGAAATTAGAAACATTAAAATTAGAAATCTCAGGCATTCTCCGATAATCAATAGCAATTTACATCGTCAAATATTATAATATGTGTCATCTATACGCATGGAATAATATACTGATGGCAGCAAATACCTATACCTATTTCTTGGGACCGGCGTCGGTACTAGAGGCACTATCAAAAGTTGCGAGTACGAAACGGGCCGAGACGTGAGACATATCGCGAAAATGGCATAGGAGACGGACACGATAATCAAACCTTTGTACCAGAGAAATAAGAATGTCTAAAATTTTAGTAGCTATTGCCTGGCGCACAAGGGGCGATGCTGCGAGCAAAATCTGTTTTAATAAATAGTTTTCTTTGTTCCCGCATCCTACTTTATCCCTTGTCTCTCACAATCACTAAGATGACATTCGGCTGATTTTCATGGCATATATTGCTTTTATATGTCTGATTAGTTAAACTCATACACTTTCAAAATCTTACTGGTGCTTTAAATTAGATATAGACAGAGGAAATTATGGACAACGAAATATATTTAATTTCGCCTATAAAAGAAAAACGCCTGATAGAAATGCACGGGAAGAAATGGGACAGAGCGCTAGTATACGTTATCCCTCATCGTTTTCCCTGTTTTACAACGCTTGGGCGCTTTGTTTGAGATGGACCGTGAAGTTACATGGAAATGTTTTACACATTTGGCAACGCTAGCGTGTTTTCAGGCATCTTTGTACTTGTTGCAGTTACTTGTTCGAGTTGTTGCAATCGTACGAGCACCAATCCGATCGCAACTTCGACTACTCCCGGCCGGCGGTACTCACAGGGCGAACGCGCGCAATAGCCGCGCCATCTACCTCCAGGTACTTACTGCCAAATATTACCTATACATAGAACAAAGACTTTATGTACATACGTTATTATTATTATTCTGGCTACACACTATCGCCAAACTCGGATAGATGCTGACGAGTGTGAATGAACATTACGTAGCTTGTGTGTGAGCTTTTATTTGCCATTTTGATTAACCAGCAATGTATGCTGAATCCGCCAATGTTCGGCGAAATGTTTGCCCATAGTATATAGCCGGCACGAGTATAACCGTAAATTAGTACTTTTCTTCGCGGCCCTCGTACCTCGGCGACATGTATGTGTGAAATTTAGTTGTCTTTGCGATCGCTCACCGTAACAGCATTTTAAAGTTTTACAGAAGATTTTGTACACCGTGTTCTTGAAGATTTTATCATACCGTTTCCGTGAGAAGTTTTATGTTGGTAGCCTGGGCTTTCCGGGTGCGTTTTGCAATGGTGTGTTCTATTACAGACAGGGATTTCTCTAATATCGCACGCAATGTACTCTTGTAATTGGAGAGTATACTGTATGTCAGTATACTCTCACAGAGACAGACTGAAATAAAATACATACATTTGCTCTTAATAAGTAAGGAAGGGCAATAAACATACGAGTACAGACAACGTAGGTTGCTCTGGTATGTACAATTTTAGTATGAGCACATTACATGTGAGTGCAGACAAATCCTCTCGCTTTGTAATCATCATGCTTCATAGTATTAAAGTCTAGTTTCCTAGATTTCTGTGTCTGTTCTGGTGGATAACGGCCACCAAATACCTACAGTTGTTGTAATATGTTGTTCGGCAAATAACCAAACATTTTTTGCTTTGATTGAAGATGTTAAAGATGTTATAAACTTATTTTTTTGGGTGAAATAAAAATAAAAATAATTTACCTACCTAATTGATTTAACTACCTATGTGGAGTAATTTACCTTTTTTAATGTTTGTTATTTTATCTTAATATTACATTTAATTTTCTACTTGTATCTTCCCTAATAAATAAATTCGTAATACGTTCAATTTTAAGTACTTTACTTCCTTGCTTCATTGAATCACGCGGGCGCAGTCGCGAACAATAGCTAGTTCTTCTAATATTAATTTAAAAAATCAGGATACTTTACCTATCTACCATGTAAATATAAAGGACATATTTTGCTTTAGAAATATGCGAGCAAACTTGGTGTCTGTACTGATATACAATGTGGCAAACGCTTCCCGGGCGAAAGTGAAACACTTAATTCCTTATTGAAACTTATTAAAATAAAATAATTATTGTTTAACAGCGATTATAATCCCGGAGAGTCGGCATCCAGCAGGCGGTCTGTGTCGCCACGCCCTGGGAACAGTGTAGCTGGTGAGCAATAATCTTCGCACAGAAATTGGCTATTTTCCAACAAGACTTTTTTTTGTAATGTAAAAACAATAATTTTATGAAATTTGTGTGTGTACATGTCATAATTTTACGAGTAGACACTTCTATTTAAGTGAGATAAGAATCACGCATTTTTAAATTTATTTATTACTCCTCGTTTTGCGCCATTGCAGCGCCGAATGCTACATGCCAGAGAGGTGCTTTGTTTTTTACCCAATCAAATAGCTAATTTCCATTAAGATGACTAACTAAATAAGAGAAAGTCGAATTTTATATTCACGTAGACTTTGATTTACGTTCAGGATCAAGCTCGGGCGCGAAACGATCGTTGCATAATGAAGCTATCGCTCCACCCAAGAAGCGCCTTCGGTACGCACAGTCATGGCAGGATTCCGTCTCCTCGAACCCCCTGCGTCGCGACTCTTACATCGACAATATGTTCGCTGGTGTCCTGCTCACACGTATCGAGTGCACCGAGTGCCACTCGTCGTCTCTTTCTCGCGACGTGTTCCGCGACCTGCAGCTCGCGTTTCCGGAGAAACCCGATGGCTGCCAGCACAATGTCCAGAATCTACTCGAGTTCTACTGCTCCAAAGAACGACTGTCTGGAGACAACCAATACAAGTGCCACGACTGCGGAGAGCTGCGCGACGCGGAGCGCAGTGTTGTTATCGAAACCACACCCAAGTATCTCATCCTCGTTCTCAAATATTTCAAGTAAGTTTTCTTTTATATTGCGTTTTTATGATCTTGGTTTGCTTTACATTGAACGGTATTTTTAAGTAGACGTGTTTACCTCTCTCTCACGTATTTGTTTTAGTTAACAATAACCATACCAACCTACCTGTTTGGTTCCAACAGTAGAATTTCAAACACGTCTTCGCAGAGCAGTGATGGGCATTCTGAGTTGAGAGCCGAGGCTGATAAATGACGGGCTGTAACGTTTTTGTAAAATTAATACATGACTTTTATATATTTTCCATAATTCTAGATTTGATCCGAAAATGCACGTGCAAACTAAACTGATGCACTCGATCTACCACAACCACACGGTGACCCTGCCCACCGTCCGCTCGCAGGCCGAGCACTCGACCTACTCGCTTTACGCCGCGGTCATCCACACGGGCACCACCATCGACTCCGGCCACTATTACACACTAGCCAAAGACTTCAGGGATGAGTGGCACCTCTACAACGATGACATCGTGACGGTGAGTGAAGAGACACATCTCAACCATTTGCAAAATGCCAGCACCCCTTACATCCTCTTCTACAGGCGCACAGATATTGACGAGGGCAAGGTCCTGTCCCTACAGGAGATGCCGCAGAAGGTCCAGGATCTTGTCTTGCGTGAGAACGACAGCTATGTGGAACAACAAGTCCGGGTCTCGCACCAGTGACAGTTAAGGTCGGATGCCCGACGGTACGGGTTTATAAATGTCGTTTAACTTCAATGTATCGAGCATTAAACAGTTACAGTATACATAATTTAACGTACATGATTTAAACGATTTTCTTGGCATAATGCTTATCCATCCCCGGCTTAACCTCGGCCATATTTCTTTACTGGCCTGAAAATCAATACTTGTAACCTGTACTTGTACTTGTAACCAATAACGTTCAGCCTAAACAATATCTGTTGCATTGAACCGTACCGTTGCCAGGTAATGGTGGTTCAAAATTTCAATACAGCACGCATTCATGAGGTGATTATTTCTAGGCTAAAACTATAATATTATCAATGTACTGAATCCAGTGTTTCAGAAGAATTTAGCAAACACCTAGCATCGTAAGTCTCGTATTTAATCGATAGATCTTTTTGTCATGCATTGTTGTAATTATGTTAGTGATTATTCGATGGAACCTTCTTTGCCACAAATCGACTTACTCAAAGTCCCGTAACTATTTATCTCCTTTTGTATGACATTTTGTGCAATAAAAGGGTTTTGTATAGTATTATATTCTTGTTTAGTGTGTATTTTCACTATTATAATTAAGTTAAATTTTAATTTACTATGACTTTTCATAATTGTAATTATGTAGTTAGCAATTTATATTCAATAGACTGTTTTTTACATGAATTGACTTCCTTACAGTCCCATGTTCTTCGATTCTGTGTACATTTGTATGTATTTTCATTATTAGAAATGAAGTTAGTGATAGACAATAGACTGTTTTGTTTGCCACTAATTGAATTTGATATAATAATATTTAGGTGGATATATTTCATGCGTATTTAATCATAATAAATATGTCGTGGCCACATCGTGATATGGCTGGGATATCGTCATGTTGATGATATGCTCTATCAAGATCTGGCTGACTATAACGATAATAAAGCAACAACGTTTATGTCGATAATCCCAGCTGAGCCAATGTTACAATTGTATACTTTTATTTTTACTACTTATACGTCCTTAACTGGGTTCCAGGAACTGGGCATCGCTCCCAAGGGAAGTTTATTAAGATAATTTTGACCATTCAATTATCAATTCAGGCCACGACATAGATGTATTAACATTACTTATTCTGTAATTTAATAAATGTCGTATATTCAAAATCATAATAAGTGGTTGTTGATTAATGGTGTCAAAAATATTAAATATATGTCTTACTAGTTTACATACAGGCGTTCTCATTAGTGTTTACATGTCTAATATTGTGATCGCAACGCTGCGCCTAGACCTATGTTTGTCGTGAAGTTGCGATGTGTGGTGCTAAGATTTCTTGGACGATGATTTATTGCTATTTCGAAAGGCCGCGTGACGGTTTGCAGTGTCTTGACAGGCTTCGTAGAAGTGTTGGCGCAGCATAATAATTGTTGGTTATATATCAACCTGTTCTTTCAACCATAATAAAAACTAGATGTGTAATTGGGATTATTCTGAATAATTAATACGATCTTATTATATTCTCCCGTTCTCATAAATATGGACTGGGATATTGTGAATCCCACTAGTTTGTAATTTGTCGTAGGTTAGGATCGTTAGTCTGTATTCTTTCTTACCGTTAGTTTACCATTTCGCTAATTTAATAAACAGGCAGTCTTACCATACAAAGTTAAAAAATATAATTATTAATTAATTACAACAAAATATGAACTAAGTAACTTCCACCGTGTGAGTGAATCCGGACTGGGTCGGTATTAGTATAATTTTATTATGTTCTATATTGTAAATAAAAATGAATTTGTCTCATAGAGACTGGTTTCTGTAAACTTTCATTGGAAAATTACAAAAGTAAAACATTAATTTTATTAGATGAAGACAATATTGTGCAGAAGGATTAAATCAGCGTGCTAGTATTTTGCCATGAAAAATTACAGAAACACTTCTAATTCATTTGTAAATGTTATTATAAATAGTAGTAAGGTGTGAAGTGATGAATGTGGGTGGTTCAAAACTGTCCTCATCATTAAGTTTGTTAAGTTTATTCACGTTTATGATATTATTTTATTTTCATCTTACAGGATATTTTGATCAAGATATTGGAAAGCTTTTTATATATCTGTGGAGAATTTTACATTGTTTCCAACTTAGTATTTAAATATATCCTTTGAAAAAAGATCCCAAATCTCCGACGTAGTTTAATCTCTATATTCTGCTAAAATATATGTTCGATCAGATTACGTCTTCCTAACCAATAGTATTAGTAATTCCAGAGAAATACATTTTAAAAGGAAGAAGAATAACCATATGAAGATAAAACTTTCCATTTCTTGATAAGTTTTAGTTAATTTGTTGTAACATAATATCTTTACCCATGGTGCAGCAAACGCAACGCGCAATACGCTCCGCTGGCTAGATATTGGTAGATTTTATTTTATCACCTCGCACTTCATCGCTGTATTAATTGTTGATATATATTAAAAAAGCGGCCATTATTGATACGCGTGATACGACTGAGGTTGTTAGGAATGTAAAAAACGTAAAAAGAAAAGTGTACTGATGTATTTTTGATATTTTTACTTTATTATTAAATTTAATATGTATAATATTGGTTATTATGCTATATGCGTTTATTAATATCAAATTAATACAATACCAACTACTAAATACGATTTCGTTTATATGTTTAGTATGTTTATGTATGTTTTTGTGTGTTTATTGTATGATTGTATAGTGTATAACGAAATTATCAGAAATGGAATTGCTGCTAAATTGAACAAACGTTTAATTAAACGTTTGTTCAATTATTATAATTATATAGATAATTCTTTGAAATTCTTATTATCTATTCCTTTTCAATTTGGCGTATTGCCAGTGAAATTAATGTTTTAATTGAATAAAATAACATAAGTATCGGAAATTCTTAAGTAATTACACAAACTGAAAGATGAAACGATACTAACTGAAGTGGCGGTCCGCCTCTGTTCCTACTGCAGGCTCCTGTGATTCGTTTGCCTCTGATCCAGGAACAGGGACAAGTAAGACGAAACTATCTTTTCACTGTGGAGCGTTGTATATTATTTTATATTGTGTATTATTTGCTCAGACTAAACATAGTATTACACTATCATCTTTGGGTGTGTCTATTCTATATATTATTATTGTTTATTTATTAATGTAATCAGATTGATCTATGTATTTAATATGTGAGTTATGCAATGAGGATACTCATTGATTTATGTTATGTTATTTTCTGTAAATATCAAATTTCGCATTTAACTATAAGGTTTAGATATTCAGTCACGGTTACTTATAACTTGTAGTGGTATATCGATGTTCGGGGCCTAGTTATGCTCCAGTGAATGTATCACTTTCAAAGATGTGAAATCAAAATTTGGTTTCGATAAATAAATCTTAATAATCATGAAAATCTTTCATTTAACACGCCTTATTGTTTCGTTGTAAATTATTTTTTTGAAACATGTGTTTAGTTTAATTATAATCCTGGTAATCGAAGTCAAACATTATTTCCCAAATCACCATTTTACCCTCGGCCTCGGATCGTGTAGTTCATTAGTATAATTGACAAAATGTTAACAACCTGTGATCGTAAATAAACTAAAATTATCTAACAATCCTTATGTCTACTAAGTAAAACTAATATAGGTAATTATAGTGTCACATAGCACATGTAACAGATAGTTCATATGTTACAATCCGATTAGTCTTCCGCCCAGATTATTTAACTTTTCTGATGCGGCTTTAGTTATCTTCCTTAGTATCGATCCTGGCACCTGAAAAAAAGAAAAATAGTTGTGAAATACTATCTGAGAGTTATGAAATATCATAAATAAATACGATAATATAAATATGAGGCATTGTGATGTGACTGAAACAACGTCGCAACCTGATTGGTTGGTTTTTCCCGCTGCAAAAAGTGAACCCGATCGAGTTCTAATTGAAAACTTAGACTCTTAGTCTCAGACTAGAGCTTTAGAAAGATGCCGTCTTTCTTTTATAATTAGCTACAACAAATAATAGCGATCGCGTCATTATGTCATCAAAGGCCACGTTTACACGAAAGTATCGACTTTTCACATCATCTTTTAATTATGATGATAAGGTATGATATAGGGGAAGACCGAAGAAATTTTTGGGTTTCGATCAAATTTAATAAAAATTAGAATTAAATTAGACATCACCTTACTCCATTACTCTTTTAAGCTTATTGGCAAGGAAATAGGCATTTCGCGAAGCGATATGGTGTGTCAGCGTCTCACCTCTATGATTGAGTTAACAAAGTTGGAGACGCCCTCGGCCCCACTAACTAAAGCGCGGCCGGCTCCTATAAATTTGTCTCCAGTATTCCCGTATTTCTCCTCCTCCTTTATAGTGTCTACTATCGGTTTTGGCTGTGAAAGAAATGTAAGTTGTAATTGTAATGAAACATTACATGTAATGTTCTTGTATCTGTGGTTGTAATTTTGTCATAAAATAATTTCTAATTAGAAACACATGAAAATATGTGTTATCTATGGTTTATTTTCTCACGAAAATCACCACTATCTACTACCCCCAGATTGAATATTCCTGCCTATCGTGACTATTGTCTATTTTATGGTGGTTATAATAATAAAATTGCTATGTATGTAATATCGGTTTTGTGTTTTGTATACGTGTAATTTAGTCCGTACTTTCACATAGTGTTCGTGAAGTGCCTATCTAAGCCCAACTAGGCGATTAAAATGGAGAGGTATAGCATAAGGCATCACATTTCTGGTACCTGTAATATTCCAGCCACAATGCTATGCAAGTTGTCTTTGACAGAGAGGGCCTTGCTGCCGATGTCCTCGGTCTCCAACAAAGCACCTTCGAGGCTGGTCACGGGAGGCGCGAACCAGCCCTCCGATCCTTGGATGTTCAGAGATCCACTCTAAAAATACATATATTATAAATAGATTAATTACTGCTGTGGCCTCATACACATTTAACAATTTAGGGTACCGTACTTAAGGTAACTTGTAAAAGATAGTTCGATCAACTGTTTGTCAAATCTTCAGGATTAAATTTTCTAACGCATCCGAAAGAAACTACACTTGCAAGCAGGCTAAACCTAAGCAAGGCGGAGCTACGAGCTGAGCTTTATGCGGCGCGGGCGGCGGTGTGCCCACTTCGATACGATAAACAATTTATATTTTACCACTTTATTTGCAAATACATTTTATTTCTATACAAAATAGAAGAAATTATTTGAACTTGTTTTAATTATTCAAAAAATATATTTTTGAGAAACCAATAGCAATTTAGATTGGTGAGACGAATGTATTACCAGTGAACGAGTCGTTTACCTTTATAGTTGAATCTGCTGATCCGAAGAGAGGTGCAGAGTTTAACTTGTGCGAGAGGAGATTTCCAACTATGGAGTTGTCTTTTTTCGGATGGTCATAACTTTCGAACGCCAGAGGCCGGGAGAGGTAGACATCGTCAGACCCTGACTGGGGTTGATCGTAGACTGGTAGATCCACTCTTATGGGATCATCTACCGGCGCTGATCTAATGCCCATCGTCGATAAAGCTAAGAGTGCAGACACGAACCACATTTTAACCGATTTACCTGAAATGAGTTTTTTTTAAATAATAGGTAAGGCTTTGTCCCCTACGACACAGTTGAATATACAACTATGAATGTAGGTACTTATACATTACAATGTTTTGTTTAAAGGTGTATTTCAATCTACAAATTACCAAGATCTGATTTTTTTTTATTACTAAGTCTGATTTTTGCGCTGAATTGTTTTATTTAATATTTGAGTAAACAACAAAATGTACTGGAACTTTATCATGGCGTGTTACCAAAAAAAATCCAAAATCCCAAAATATGATGTAAATAAAAAACTAGTGCTAGGTACTCGCTCCACCACGGGCATGACAAATAGGCACCTGCAGCCGAACGTTGGTTGGGATCGACGAGTATCGTCTATATCTTTGCTATACATATAAAAACTGCATGGAATTAGTAAGCTCTTTGTATGAAATACTTATTAAATCCATGTAAAACTGTAAGTGTTGTAAGTTAATGTTTCTGCGAAGAACATAAAAACTGTTATAAAAAGTAAAGGGACATACCTAATTTCATCCTCGACGTAACTATGGGATAGATAGGTTCTGACTCGTCTAAAATGTTTCGCTTTAATTAAATAGCTAGCCCCGTTACTCGTAAAAAAGTTAAGCATATATTAAGCTAAAATATATTTTGTCACTATCGCACTTTATAATATTTGCCATTGACAAACCGAGACCAAACAAACTTAGCAGTAACTGTGGAATTAGTATGTAGGTATGTATGTAACACAGATATAGGGACATTTGTAATGTTCTTATATCTGACTCCTTATCATGGAATTAGTAGGTATAGTACTTATTAAATCCATGCTTCGTACTCATACTAATTCCATGGTATAAACTTTTTGGGCCCATTATGATATCATGGATTTGGTAAGTACTTCCTGCTAATTCCATGCATGGTATCTATTCCATGGAATTAGTAGGTACTCCGTGGAGGACCTACAAATTATATGACCTATTCTCATCGATATTGGCTAGTAATTTGACACTAGCATTTTGACTCATCAAAATCAAATCAAAATTTTAAGTAATAGGTATTAATCACCACAAAATTTAGATTAAGCAATTAAGTTAGTAGTTGCAAGTAATTAAAAAATGAACCTTAAATAGCAAGAAACACAATGGAAATGCCAGAAGTGAAAAAATTCCTCACAGTTTTCCCCTTAAAGTTTGGGGCTTTTCTTATATCATTATTTGGCCTTGCATCTGGGGGCGTATTAGTTGCGGCTATAATTATATACGGTATTGCAGAAAACATAATATTGAGCTATTTCCCTAATGTTAGTTCTTTTGATGATGATATTAGGAAGATGGTATTGATACCTGTCGGTTGTGCTGGGCTTTTGCTGTTAATATCAAATTTCATGATATTCGTAGGTGTAACGTGTAAGAGCAAGCCTGCTATTATAGTTGGTGTTCGTGTTATGTTTATTATGTGCATGATAATTTTGCTCTTGGCTACTTTAGCCCCAGGACTTTGTTTTTTCATGGCGGATATGTGTATTTTAAAGAAGCTATCATTTATTTCCATGGTCTGTTTGTATCTTATAATCACAATATTCGTGGAGATATGGATATACAACGCTACCATCTGCTGGAACGTGGAGAGGGTCATGGGAGATTAGAAATTTATAGGTTTGGAAATGCAATGTATTATAATATACGTAAATAATAGTGAATCTTGTTCTTTTTTTTCGCCTTCAGGGTAGTAAGTCAGCTTTGGGGCTCGAATTTAAGAAATGTTTCCTTTTGGGAATACAATGAAAACAAATATCCTACGACAAATATGCAAAATTTATCGTTCTCGTTTTTGTATTGCTAAGTTATTCCTTGAGACATTTTTGAGTGGAATTAAAAAAACATATTGATGGCAAGTCGTAATTAATATACTTAAATATAACTTTATCAGTAAAGCTCGGGGTTAGGTTAGATATGACGAACAAAATAAGTATAAATTGTGCTCATTCTCATTAGTAAACTAGGGGAAAGTATAGGTAGGTACCTAATCGCGCAATTATAGTTGTACTTAATTAACCAACAGTAGACAAATCTATTTTTATCATAGATAGGTATATAATATTTTTTTTCTACGCGGGGCAATTGTGAGGTGTGGGACGAGTGGTTTGATCGATACAACAAATAATTGATTTTGAAATTAAGTAGTAGATATAAAAGGTGCGGAACTCATAGACATAATGTTACAGTTACTATGTTTACATATTAGCCGTGTATATTTTGGAAATCAGTATTGCGTCTTACAACCATTAATGTTGAATTTCATACCTAAATGTCACATTTTTGGAGATCATTCTTCATCCTTCCTGTAAGTAGATACTTTACGAATTACCTACCTAATTGTGTAATTTACACTTCTTGATATAATTTGAATACCTAACTGTATAAGCAATTATTTTAACCAAAAAGACATACCCAATAAATTACCTAGAAACAAAAAAAAAACAATTTAATATCTTTTATGAAACACTCTGTATCATGGCTTTAATTAGCAGTGTCAACCCTGTGCGTCAGTCATAAGAATAAAATCTTACTAATATGGTTAGTTAACATTCGTACCGTATTATTTATATGTAAATATTATATTTTGCACCAACATAGTTTGGTTCCAAGGTGGACTGTTAGCTGTTAGTGGGTATCATTTTGTACTTTTACATGTTGTACAAAGCCTAAATATTTCTATATCTATATAACACCACGAAAACTACCATCGACCTTGTGTGCATGATACAGTTTTGTTGTACCTGTATATGTTAGTATTACTAAATGTTTTGCTCAAAACAAAGCATTCTAATATATCTGTAAATAATAAATTATTAAAATAAAGGAAACCAAGATCGGCATGTAAATATATGGTCTAATTAAATTACTAAATAGGCACTTGATATAATTTTGTAAATGGTAATGGTAATAGGAAACTCAAATTAGGTATTAAATATATCTCAATACTTCATGGTTTTTGGATAGGAACAGGGATGATTAAAATTTGATCGTCCCGGAAAAATGCCGGGAGCTAACCATCACAGGATCACAGAAATAAACACAATAAACATGTGACACACATACACAATATATTATACTTCATTTTCAATTGAGTGTCCACTATATATAGGTACTACAAATTTTTAAGTGCGTAGGTATTGTGTAGCGTACTGCATATGTATTTAAAAATGTTTATTTATGTGCTCACCTGCGGTAGTATATCGTGGATGAGCTGCAAGCGCCGTGAGACGACTGTGCTGGCGGCACTTTCACGTGTTACGTCAACGGAGCCTTGGCACTACAAACGTGCTTCTTTCGGACTCTACATATATAAACTACAAGAAACCTATTGTTTATTTAATGAGTAGGATTCATTATCAAATATTAAAATATAATTTTAAAGTGACTCTATATTGAAGGTCTTCTTCTGCTGGGACTATGACGTTGGTAGCATTTTTGGTAAAAATCTAGTGTAAATATAGGTCGAATTAATTCGTTCGACAATGGGTTCTCCTTGCAAACATCTCATCTGCTCGCCTTGTCCGGAGAACCCGAATTGCCCAAATACCTGAATCCGGGGTGTAATGGACTTTTGGAGATACCATCACCATCGAAGATAACTATTTATCACTGATTTAGTGAGTTCAAGCATGGACGTCGTATGAGCACGAAACATTGACGCAGTGCGTGAACTATAAATGCAAGATCGTTATGTTCCATATCGAGAGACAGAGGCGTAGATACATAAGATATTACACGTATCCACACGAACAATTGCCTACAAAAAAGTTTATTCGTGTTGGATATACCGCACAACTTGATAATAAGTAGATCAAAACAGGCTCGTGTCGATTGGTGCAAAAATATGAGAAATACAATCGTGGTGCATCAAAAGCTGTTTATGATAACTTATCTACATAAATGATGAAACCTGGATTTATGCTTATGACCCCGAAACTGAGCAACACTCAATAGTTTGGGTGTTCCAACATTCATCATCATCATCTGCACCCCTCCGTGATCCACTGCCGGGCTTAGGCCTCCTTCCGTCTCCGCCAACCATCACTGTCCTGGGCTACCCCCATCCAGTTGTTGCCAGCAATTTCCTTTACATCATCCAATTTCCAACATTAGTCAAACCCAACAAAAGTTGCTCGAGCGAAAAGTACTTTGAAGCAGATGATCGCTACTAGAAAATTTGAAACCCATTTTTTGGCAGAAGTCTTTGCAGAAATTAGGAAAAACAATCCACAACACAGAAACATTATCCATCTCGATAATACAACTTGTCATACTTGTTCAGGTGAAACGACCCGATATTTGGAGGATGAAACAGTGGAACAGTGAAAGGGGACATCTGCGATAAAACCTTGATTTGGCACCGAACGACTTCTTTTTATTTCCAACCGCGAAGATTAAATTATGTGGTCATCAATTTTCAACCCTTGAAGATACGGCCTTTCAATTGGCAAAAGTGCTATTATGAAAACTGGTTTCGCCGAATGCAAAAGTTTATCAAAAGTGGATCAAATTGCGGAACAAAAGTCCAATATAAGTTTATCTGAAGAGTTTGTCTGACGAGACAAATGCACGGAGACCGACTACTCCGACTACTTGACAGAACAATTATTCACCGTACGATTGTTCGACAAGATATTTCGCCTCCTACTTAATTCTAAAGTCCTAACAAGACATATTAAGTCTATCTAGTCTAGACATATCTAGTCTAATAACTGTCCAAGATATATTTAGTTTTTTGGCCAATATCCGACAGAATCTTTCATTTTATACTTACCTATTAGTGACATGTTTTGGGTGTAAATCTGCCACATGATTTGAGAGACTCAACCCATTAATATGTATGCCATATTATACCTACATACTTATACCTAAGTACATAATTACCTAACATATACCACAGATATAAAAATATATTCATTAGGTATTCATACTATCCATATAAATACTTATGTTATAAATGAAATATAAATAGAAATAAATTTATTCATAATATACTAATATACATCATAGGAAATGAACCAAATGTTAACGAGAGAAACTGAAACGTGAGAGATAGACCTACCTACCTAAAGAAAGTTGTACCTATTATGTATCAGCATATCTTTCTTCTTCTTCAACGATTGATAAATCAACAAATCTATATGAATCGATCTTTCTTTGGGATTGTATCGTCCATGACCTGCGACTCTGGGAGCGTACGTGACCTATACTACACCAAAGTATTGTTGTTGTCGAAGAACAATAAAGTCGTACGCTAAAATGATTGTTATCTCAACGTGCACCTAGTGGAGGTACATCTTTAATCCTGAACAAACCGTGAGGTGGGCGGACCTCTTTATGATCCTACTTGTTTGTCCTTAGAGGTAAATTAGGATAATAAATATTATTATTTGGTTTCTAGTCTACACGAATGCTTGTGAATATGGGAGGGACATCCTAGACTGAGTACAAAATTTGCCGTGGCGAGCCCTCAAAGTATTTTTGGAAGTAGGGATTACGAGAGTTAAGTACCTAATCTACAAGAACTGGTCAATTGGTGCCAACAAATAGGTATCGGAACAACAGGTACCTACCTACTTGTAGTAAAAAGTATATTCGTAATAAACGAAAATACTTTTTTCCAATCAACTAGATGTTTCCGTTGCGAAAAAGTAATTAATTTAATCCTTTGAGCTCACTACAACACTGTGTGGCAAAGGCTGTGCTAATTGGAAAGCCTGAAAAGTGCACTGCATTACTTTATGCAGGTTTTCTTCCATTCATTGGACATCTGGCTAAATTAAAACAAAAAAACAGTTATTAGGTAGTAGTTGGGTTATTTCAGCATAGTCAATGGTCGGAGTTTCTACTAATAGGTAGTATTACTGCACATTTATACCGCTAGAGTAGGTACGTGCTGCACCTTCTGTATGTTAGGTACACAAAAACTTTGCCGCCTGTTGCTATATCGATTAAAACGTTTATTTTAGAGCAATCCTTTCATTATGTAAGCATTCGTTTGTGAAAATATACAACAATGTAGCATATCGTGTGCCGATATATTGAGAATTGATAATCAATTTTCATAAGATAAAAAAACCTCGAAAACTATGGAATGGAAGCTTGCCCTATTACATAATAGGGCATAAATGTGCGTAGTAATACTCCCTATACCATGTTTCAATCATATCATTATTATATTTTTCTTTTTTTTTGATCTATGGTTGTACATCATACGCACAGATGTAGTAAATAGTTCATTTAATCAATCTATGGTCATACGTTGTTGGTGTACCTTTCGTTGTACTATATCTTGTGGGATTATACTTAGATTCTAAATATGAAAAATGCGATGACAAGCTTGTCAACTTTTGTCAAGTTATTTCAATTAAATACCTCAAGTCAATTTTCTAATGACATAATTATCATTTCTAAGGATCGATTGATTATTTGACATAAAATCGAAAATATGATTCAATAAATATGTAGCATCAATAGTCCTATGATTAACGAATCATTTAGTAGTCATATAAATCAATGATGAACATTTTGAATAGCTGTTTCGCTAGTCGCTTTAGTCGTGTTGCATTGACATGCTGCAAAGAGAAGCCGCCGGGTGCGGTGAGTGCCCTCCCAAGCGGCCACAAGCTTATACCATGTCGGACTCAAATACATAAAGCTCTTCCAGTTAAGTGTTCTGGGAAATTGCAATTATCATCCGGTCTAACAATGTGGACTCAAGTGCGATTCCAAAAAGAGTGTCCCCGTTTGCACCGCGACATTAATTTCCCAAATTTCGACGCCTACAGGAAAGATGATTATCTTGATGTTAGAAGAACTAATTGGGGCTCAGGTGACGGCAAGCCCGGTTATACTTACATCGTTAGTGTCTTTGGTCTGATAGGAGCTACCTATGGTGCGAAGTCAGTGGTGACTCATTTTATTTCATACATGTCTGCGGCTGCGGACGTCCTCGCCTTGGCTTCTATAGAAGTAGATCTATCTAAGGTAGCAGCCGGCGGCACTGTTTCCTTCAAATGGAGAGGCAAGCCTCTTTTTGTCAAAAACAGAACTCAATCCGATATAGACTCTGAAGCTAACACTCCAATGTCGGCCCTACGCGACCCTCAAACTCCGGAACAGCGTGCTCCAAACTCTGAGTGGCTCATCGTTATTGGTATCTGTACTCATTTAGGGTGTGTGCCCATTCCAAACTCCGGTGATTGGCCGGGGGGTTTCTATTGCCCTTGCCACGGCAGCCATTACGATAATATCGGAAGAATTCGGAAAGGACCAGCGCCCTTGAATTTGGAAATACCACCTTACAAATTTATTAGTGAAACTTTAGTTTTAGTAGGGTAGTTTTGTGTGAATGTTTTGTGAAATGTTACCATTAAATACCTACGTATATTACTTTTTTTTACTAACTAAGCATTTAAGGTACAATGAAATAAGTGGTATGGCGCGGTTATGTCGAAATAATCGCATTAAATTGGTAACGCTTCCGCCAAGCTATTATTATCCGTGGCGCGTGGCGTAATATAAAGTCTAGGTACTCAGGTGGGGGAGTTTCCGGAACTAGACTGGAAGTGAAATAGACTGGGGAGCAAAAAAACGCTAAATGTACGCCTAAGATCTATTTGATTTTTATTTATAAAGGAAATAATTACAATAATTAATTCTTTATCAAAAGCTATTAGTTTAAATTTTAAAGATGTCCGTTCACATCGTACGAAGTAAATCTTCCAGAGTTGCGTCCTTCGTCATTATCTCCCCCTTAACCAAGGCAAGAATATGCATGCAAATAAATGAATATTAGTATTAATATATTTAAAAGAATACATAAAAATTTATAAAAAATTAGCAGCCCGTCCCGGCTTCGTTCGGGTAAAAACATATATAATAAATTATAAACCTACATACTTACCTCAGTAATCACACTATCTATTGTAAAAATGGCATGAAAATCCATACAGACGCGTAAAAGTAAAAAGAAGAAAACGATTACTTTGGAAGGATAGCAACGATGATGGTTGAAACGCTCAACAAGACGGCGTACTTGTACCAGTTTTAAATTGTAACTAATTGACGTAGGGACGGTAAATACATTGCTGATAAACCCTAAACCTACCATATGTGAAAAGTAACAATGGCAACTGCGAGCGGGCCTTCTTGCCTTTGTGGGTGTGATGCAGTATGATTTCATTGGGTGGTTTAAACGGACAGTTGATTTCTTTCTCATTTCGTGATTATTATACAATTGCTTATTCTTTAACTTTATAATTTGTTTTATGTTCAATTTTATAAGTCATAACAAAATATTGTCCCGAAAACATATTATAATTTTTTTATATTGGCAATTCTACATATGTGTAATTTTCTAGGAGTATATGATTCAATTTTAGATAAGAAATAATGTATTGTTTTTACATGAATATATGTAAGTGAACGTAATCAGAATTCGACTTGTAAAATACTAAAATTCACTTTATCGTTTCCCTGTGGACTACGACCGATCTTACCTCGATCTATTCTCTGTTCCAGGCTTAGGACTCGTACTTAGTATTAAACCTGCTCTGACTGTTCCAACTCGAAACAAATATGATGTAGATGAATTTTTCAATGATATGATATTAACACATAAGACAAAGTTCCAAAAATTAATGGATAAAATTGTAGACAACGCTGTGGAAAAAATCAACGTAATAAATCAAAAGGGAAAAACAAATCAACCCGAAGACCTACAACAATCAGTGACAATAAATAGTAACAAAGTTATATCAACAAGTTCTTCTATGGCAACCCTCAGCTTTAACGTTAGAAATATGAGACAAAATGAAAATTCAAGGTATTTAAATTGGCGGAAAGAAACAATAAACAGTACTCCAGAGGATGGGAAAAAGTCAAATAATGCTCAATATGATGGTTCGGACAATATTGTTGAAGTACAATATAGTACCAAAGTAAAAAATACCATGAATTATACAGGCAATTCTAATGAAGCACATTACAAGGGCAAAAGCTATGTTAAAAGAAATGAACTCATTTCCGAAAAATTAGCAAGACATATCAAAACAAATAAAGAAAAATCTGTGTTTAGAGAAGAAAAATATACAGATAAAAATAATGATAAAGTAGAAAGTAAAATAAATATTGTAGACAAAAATGACAATATTACAAAGCGATATACAATGAAATCAAACATGGATACAGCATCAAAAGAACGTGATGAAATAAATTATCCTCATGAAATAAGTCATAAAAAATATTATGCTAATAATAATGACCATGTTTCTAAGGAATTAACTAGAATTATCAAAATAAATAAATCTAAAGATGCAGAGATTGCAATTAAACCAGACTTTAGAGAAGCGGTAGATGATAATATAACAGAAGGTAAAAACAATGGTAAAAAAAATAAAAATCAATACAAATCAAAAAAATATATTGAAACATCACATGAAATTAAATATTCAAAAAAATTTAATACTACTGATGAAATTGATTATCAGGAGGATGCAAGTCATGAAAAATATAATACTATGAAAAGTGTCATTGTTCCTAAGGAGTTAAAAAAAAGTAGTCAATCAAAAACATTAAAGGATGCGAAAACTGTGATAAAACAACATTCGAGAGAAGGTACATATAAAATATCAACTATTGATGAATTTGAAAGGGAAAAGAACAATATCGAGAAACACACAACGGATGAATATATAACTAGTCGTTTAAAAACTACAACGTTGGAACAGGATATTGATGCAACACAAGTACGTAGCAAAAAGAAATATTCAAAAAAACCGTACAAGAAAATTGTTGGAAAAAAATATCATGTAAATCGCAATGCTAAAGATAAATCAGTAGAAGCGAAAGATGCAGACAAATCACTAGAAACTAAAAATAAGAAATCAATGGAGTCAATTGAATCATATGATAAGAAATTATTAACAGGGAATTCTAGTTCTAAAGAGTTTATTGAAAAAGATAAAATAAATAAATTGGATGTAAAAGATATGACAGATCCTAATTCTGGGATACACACGTCTGATAAAAGATTAAAACGTCTCACTACAAGAAAAATAGATCTAACAGTTGAAAAAAGCACAAACGGTAAATTAAACTATTCAAAAAAAATAAAAACCAAAGGCGCCGTACAATCTCCCGAATCACAAGAGAAACAAACAATCGAAGATTTAAATTTGAACAAAAAAAATATTGAAAACGATAAGACAAAGAACGTCGATCTTGAAAATACGAGTGTAACTAGAAAAGTTATTCACTCTGATGTAACTAAATGTGCAAGTATTGAAAAAAAAGAGTATCGGTTAATGAAAAAAAATTTTGATAGAATTGACAAGATTTACAAAATACTAAAAACCTTCACAAAGGTCCCTGAAATAAATACGACGAGAAATAACAAAAGAAAGAAGAGTCATAGACATAAGCATTACGCTAATAATAAATTTGGTTCTCATAAAAGTAAAAAAATAAATGACGAGATCGAAGAAAATAATAATAATTATCTAGCAAAACGAATAAAAAACGTTGTTAAATTGAAAAAGCCTTTGTCGTGTGAAGAGTCTTATGTGACAAGAATAATTAGAGACGGTAGAATCGAGCTGATTAAGGATGAAAGTTCAATTGAAATCGAAGAGAACAGTGAAATATCAGAAAATATTGCTGGACATTCAAATGAAACATCTGCAGCGAAATCTTCAAAAAAGTACTACAAACTTTCACGTGATGTAGAACAACATTTCTATGTGTACTTGTAAAATACAGCTATTAAATCTGATAAAAGTATTTTTCAATTCACATACCACCTACGCGGAAGCGTATGGAAATGTAAGAGAGGATTTTTAGAAATTCTACCCCGAATGGTGTGAAAGGGTGAAATGATTTTTTCCAATATCTCGGCACCCGAATATGCTACATTGTTGTATATTTTCACAAACGAATGCTTACTATTAATAACTACTCTGAAATAAACGTTTTAATCGACATAGCAAAAGGCGGCAAAGATAATCCACTAAATCCTTCCTTCTTAACTCGTACCACGATTGCGTAGAAGGTCTTTTTGGTCGTAAATCTGCAACAATATTGAAAATTGGCGTTTTTTGCCTCCATTATCAATGTTTGTGAACCTTAGTTGTACCAGTAGCGCCATCTGTGTTGAGCTTTGCGTAATTTGCCTTATACGCGCTATTCAAGTGAGCGTTAGTTGTGCATATACCATTCAAATATACGCCGGGCTTATATTTCCAAAATGTTTTATCACTAGGCCTCTGTTTTATATCCAATACAGAGGGGGCTTACGCCTTCTTAATTCTTCAGTGGACTATAGTCACTCGTATTACAAAAAATATTGATTGATTTGGCTGTATACCCTTTGCCTCCTCAATGAAACGAGGGAATAAACAAAAAAGTCATTCAAATGTCACTGCAATGTCACAGCATTGCCTAACTGGAAATAACAACAAAAAAAAACGTGCATTGCCAAACTGAAAATCGTCGCATAAAATGGCTGCCACTGCTAGGGATGTGACTACAAAGTTCCTTTTGTGTATCTTGTGTAGGTAATTTAGAAGGATAGGTAGGTAAAATTTACCCACCTAGTTTTTAATAATTATTATATATATAGATATAATTCGAACGAATAATTTAAATATTTGTGATTGCGTTTTCGAAAACGGCGCTAAGGATTTCGTTGAAATTTGAAATATAGGTGATTACGACAAAATGGTCCCATAATTAGTTTTTGCTAAGTACTAATTACCAAAATACACTGTTTATTACTGCTCATGACTGTACACCTGAAGTCTGTGAACTGATTATTTGAATTGGATCGATCAGTGCCCTTAAGGTTCAATATAATAACGCATTTAAGGTACTGTTGAGGCTGCCACGATATGACATTGCAGTACATCTGTATGTTTGCGGATGCAGATGGCTTTTATGCTTTCAAACGGGCATTGGTGTTTTTATCTGTTCAGGGTAATCTTACAACAGATCCTATTTTAAATAGAGCACAATAAATAGGTTTGTCCTGAAAATGTTAAGGTGTTTCCTAATATAAAAAAAAAAAACTACATCACGCGGACGATCCGCGAACAAAAAATAGTATTTACTATTATATAAAATTAAAGGCCTGTCCTGTTTGTTCCATTTATTACTTTATCTACTCTGTATAAAATGAAGCTTACCCTGGGCACTGAAGACTAGTGGCTCAAGACGCAAGCGGGACATTACGCTCGGATTATTGCGATGAGAGTATTTAGGATGAAAATAAAATAACAGTTTATTTTATATATTTTTATTCATTGTAATAACAGATAGGTAAAATTTTATACTTCATTTTTATTGAGCACATCACTATTTCAGAATGTAAACAAATGACGACATGAAATTTATAAAAATATCGCTTGTACCACAAAAATATGACCAAATATTAACAATTATAAATATTTTTTCGTTTTTGTTTAGTTTTATTTTTGATTTGGGATGATTTCAATCACTTTTTCAAAGAAAACAACTAACTAACCTATGAAGCGCCATTCGAGGTCGATTTTTGTTTTGGCTTGCACCACACATCGCTATAGAATGCTTAGGCATATTGCGCTAGGTTTTTCTCACACTACCACGTAATTTCAAGTAGATTTTCGCGTAATTATATGGTAAATTTTAATTTTGTCTAAAATAACACAACCTGTTGCCAGCTAATCTACGACGAAACCCGTCCCATAAAATGGCGGACATGGCACGCACCTAAACTTTTGACAGGTGTTACCATAGCTATAAGCAAAATATTTTTGTCCTTGTCTCAAATGCAAAAACACGGTAGAAAAAAAGAGAAAAACATATGTAGAGTGAAATTCGTATATGTTGACAAGGGCCTCTTAGATTCTATTCTCTAACTTTCGTATACATACATACACATTTATGTACCTACATACCTGTTGCTAATTAATAATTATGTACAATTTGTTTTTTTGGCAGTGAGTTTAGTGTGCAAGTTTTAAATTTCTCAAAACTCCGAATCACGGTCTTGGCGGTAGCATAACTGTTTGCGTACGCTCGATTCTTTTGGAATTGTAGCTACAAATATGGGCAAAAATATGGGCTTATTGCAAATGCAAATGTAGTGAAGTGATCATAGCAATAGTAACAGATTAGTATAAAATGGGTAAAATAAACAACTCTTTTCTATGGGGTATTTTGTTTGCATCAGCAACATGGAGTATTTCTTTGTACCTGTATTGGTTATTGAATTTGAGTGGTAAGTCTCTGTTTATCCTAGTACCTAGACGAAAATCGGAAAAAGTAGTATTATATAGGCTAGAACCTACTCCAGCTGTATATGATGTAGAAGTTATTTTTTATTAATTTCTCTCAAAACAGATATGTAAGTAGACTAAGTATAATAATTACTTATTATTCTCTAATTTGGTGTTTAATCCCTCAATATTTTTTGGGTGTTTTAAGGTGATAATATAGTAAACAAAGCAGACAATAAGATGTACTATCAACTACCAAACTCTGAAGAGAAGAATCGTATAAAAAACAATGATAAATCCATTGCAGCATTAGAGGGCAAAAGTCTACTTTCTGATATGCCACAAAGTAATGACAAGTATTCCGGCAACGTTTGGAAATTCCAAAGGAGTTCAGACTACCAGCGCAAAATGATGTTGAAACAAAAATTTTCCAAACAACTTAATTTAAATGAAGCTATTAATCCTGATAAAAGACTAGGTAATTTTTTTTAGTTCTACTATAAGGTGGATTAAGATATTAATACATAATATACATATAAAATATAATAAATATATAAAATGTACATAAAATATGTTACCCCAGTATTCCAGATTACACATTTATTTTACAATGAGGGTATTTGATTTTTGTCCTTGTAAAAATTATAAAAATAGTAATAGCAGCGTAACCCCCACTACCTGCTGGTAGTTTTTGCTGGTAGCAGTGTCACAACCACCTCGGTCAAAATGCTTTATATTAGCAACATAAGACTGAAATGTGTGTTGAAATACAATATTCATAAACATATCTAAATAATGAATTACATTAGATTAGATTAAATTTCCTGTGCATAGAACTATTTAAATTTATCCTTTGTTTGCAGATGGACAAGTGGGACTTATAAGGAACCCAGAAGATGTTAGGTTGCGTGAAAAAGGTTATAATTTACATGCCTTCAACACCCTTATATCCCAAAGGATTGGCAATCATAGAAGTTTGCCAGATACCAGAAATAAATTGTATGTTATGTTTTGATTATTTACTAAGTTTTTGATTTTTTTTTCTAAATTTTTGACAATGCATTTTGTGTGACTATGTCAGACTCATCTCTAATATAAACTTATCTAGCTTTCATAATGTTTGTCCACAAGATATAAATGGATTTAGCCACCTTTGATAATGGACTGTTCAACACTATGTTCAGCAATCTATTACACATGGGCACAAAAAACCTATTGCGTAGGGCAGAATATCGACCACATTCCAGCAAGACTATTTTTGATTTGAACAATATGAAAAATAAACTTTTGCTTTAAATGTTTAAACAAATCATAGCTTCAGTATATTTTACTACTTAACATCTAATCACAGATTAATTATGTTAAGTAGTAAAATATACTGTCTATATGTTTATATACTTATAAGGTTTTATTAATAGTGTATTACAGGTCTAATCTTAGATCATAATTAGAACCACTTTCTTTTTCATATACTTTTTCCTTCATTTATTATAAATACACATTATTGTTTTAAGTACAAGATTAATCAGTTCAAAATTGGCTTCAAACTTACAATTTTGGGGAACAAATTCTGAACAATGTACATTCTAAGTGTATTAACATATCTAAATTATTTATTTATATCAAGTGTGTTAACATTAGTTTCAGATTTTACTCAAGTCATCAAAAGACACATGCAACTTTAACAACTATGTACATCAACATTATGCATTTATTTTTTGCAGATGTGGAAGCCAAAAATATCCATCAAAACTGCCAAAAGCTTCTGTAATTATTTGCTTTTACAATGAACACTTTGAAACTCTCATGAGATCTGTCTATTCAATATTAGATAGGACAGATCAGCAATTTGTTAAAGAAATCATATTGGTTGATGACTACAGTGACCTCAGTGGTCTCCATGAACAAGTTTTCAAAGCAGTAAATGAGTTGAACTACAGAATGCGCAAGGAAGAGGAAATGCTTGAGACTAACAACTTAGATGACAATGTTGTGGAGTACATAAATGATGACAATAATATTATAGATAAAAAGACTACAGACAAGTATGATAAGTTTTCTAAAGGAGGCTTTAGTATAAGACTATTGAGGACCTCTAAAAGAGAGGGACTTATTCGAGCTAGGTTATATGGTGCTGCCAGCAGTGTGGGTGATGTAAGTATTTTGGTTTTTGTGAATAACTAATATTTTATTACAATCTATTCATAAAGTTTGTCAGAAAACCCGTTTTCTCTTAAAAGACAGGCTATGTTATTGAAATTAACTACCATAGCATAGTGTCTGTAAAATACACAAAGACAAAAAATAAAATTATTGTTATATCAGGTTTTAGTGTTCCTGGATTCCCACATAGAGGTGAATGTGGACTGGCTGAGTCCGTTATTGGCTCGCCTGGCTGAAGGCCTGGACGGCAAGGAGCGCTACTCCCAGAGAGCCGTGATGCCAATCATCGACATCATCAATGCCGACACCTTCGACTACACTTCCAGCCCGCTTGTCAGGGGTGGCTTCAATTGGGGACTCCATTTCAAATGGGATAACCTGCCTAAAGGGACTCTTAAGAGTAAGTGTCATTATTTAATTAATTATTAATTATCAGAGTCTAGCATTTGACCTCATTAAGGATAATTAACTATATCTATTCCAAATTTAAACAAAACCTATATCCACTGACATACCAACAAACATTTAGACCATTGTATTTCTAATGTTTTCCCAGTTTAGTTGTTTTGGTAGAAGTATATTATAATGTTGCAGATGACGAGGATTTCGTAAAGCCTATCAAATCGCCGACGATGGCCGGAGGTCTCTTCGCGATCTATCGCGAATACTTCAACTATATCGGCAAATATGATGCGGGAATGAACGTGTGGGGCGGCGAGAATCTCGAGATTTCATTTAGGGTAGGATACTATAACATCCTTGTTTGTTATATTTCATTGTAAACATCTTTATATCAAATGGTAACAACAAATGCTCTTATTTTTTGGTTTTGTGTTTTCAGAATATAAATAAAAGTGTTTTCGTGTATCGTGGGCCGGTATTGTTAGTTTTTGTTTACAATTTTGTAAGAATGTAATATTTCTTCTACTAACTCTATTCAGATTGTTTAAACAACATTGAGGCCTAAAATCTTATTTTAATTATTCAAACTTTGAACACATAGGTTGAGGCATATATTATGTAACGTGAACTGGTGTGAACGTATTTTTATTTAATAAAGTAAATGTAATAAAATCTTGTAATCGTTTAAAAATACCATGTTGATTCTAGATATGGATGTGTGGAGGGACCTTGGAGCTGATCCCTTGCAGCCGCGTTGGCCACGTGTTCCGCAAAAGACGACCTTATGGCCTGGGCGAGAAGGAGGACTACATGCTCAAGAACTCCATGAGAATGGCACATGTTTGGATGGACGAATATGTCGTAAGAAACAGTAATTATTTACATAATCTGCTAGAGTGTTCTTTCCTCCTTCCTACCATTCAATCTTTCCGCCCACTGCTGAGAGCAGGTATCTATAACGCCTATTGGAACTTCGCCGTTAATAATTAATTCAACTAATATTATAATGGTAAAAGTTGTTTATTACTTCTCCACTCTCAAAAGGTTTTGCCAAATTATATTAAAAACAATGTTGAAAATAAGAAATCTTAATATAGAATAACTTTTATTTCAGAAAAAGGTGATAGATCAAAATCCGTCGGCAGCCCACCTGGATATTGGCGACGTGTCTAGTCGGACGGCACTGCGCAAGAGTCTTCAATGTCAATCGTTCAAGTGGTACTTGGACAACATTTACCCCGAGTTGGAGATGGGAGAGGATTCGGTGGCCAAGAAGAGGCTGGCTGCTTTGAATGACCACGACAAGAATAAGTTCCAGCCTTGGCATTCGAGGTAGACATATCTACACTCACTATCTCCATATATCACTTACATGTAAACAATTGTTATACTTATTGTTGAATTTTGTTAAAAAATAATAATATATTAGTTCGAACTTATGCATCAAAGATTGTCATATTCGGTAGAATATTTATTAAGCATGAAAGTGACTTTCTGAAAGCTATTTTTTTTAATGTACTCTACATTTTAAAAAGTTTGAAGAAGACTTTAAACTCATAACAGACTTTAAACTCACAAATGGCATGGAAATTTGACAATGGGTCGGGAATTGTCTTCTTACCTGTATAACGTGTAACGCTAGTTTTGGAAAATTTATCTCCCACCGTAACTAACAGTGGTGTGAGGCATAAAGGTAAAAATACTAGCGTAATGGTATAAATACTAGTTTTTTGTCGATTGCCTTTTCCACTTCAAATACCAACAGCTCTGATAATAACTATCAACTAATATAGCTGTCTTCACGATAAGTGGTAGTATATGAAACAGATGTGAACAAACTTATATCTCACGAGTAGGATTAGACCCTGGCAACCTCAGCCATTTACAGAACTTTAATTGCTTTACAGGAAAAGAAATTACACAGATTCTTATCAAATAAGGTTGAAGAACACCACATTATGCATTCAAAGTGCGAAAGATATAAAAAGCAAGGGCAGTGGGCTTGTGCTCGCCAACTGTATCCGGACATTGAACCAGGTAAAGCAGCGTCTATTCTTATATTGGAATATTCATGTCCCACATGCTTTATAAACTAAATTGATATTGAGTAAGATTGATATAGAGTAAGATGAAAAAATTAAGTCCAGTCGGAATCGAACCCTTCTGGGTTTAAACCCGTATCTAAATTAAAATTCACAATTTGTCTATTTTCTTTACCAGTTATCATTACCACGTTTCATTTTATGGTGTACATTCGAACAACAACTACGCGTGTGTGATTATCTTGTATTTTTGACTTGTGTGATAAAAAAAACATATAATAATAATGTTGTGATTATGGAAAATCTTGAGAACGGTCTTGAGAGGGAAACAAAGCTGAAAATAGTACTAATTTGTATGTGTACTGCATATTTAAATCGAACGCGAAATTGGTGATTTGGTTTGAATAGTAGACGAAAAAATATTTTCCTCGCAATAGTCATAACAATACCATAGTTTACCAAATGTAGGTTTTGGTACAAGCGAGTCGGCAACGTTGATGAGCTACCAACAGACTCAACTCACAGTCCAGCCAGTTGGTCCGTGGATAAAAATAAATGAATGGGTGTATCAAAACTAAAAAAAAAAACTATTCTGTATCACTTCCACTATGTGGAAATAACCTCTTTATATGCGGGGAGTTCATGATTGCGCGGTGCCTAGAAAGCGGTATGCTCTAAGCGAAATAATACTTTTTGGAAAAACGAGGCATATAGGCAGAGTTATGAAGGAATTATTGCTTCTAGAAAATTCCACTTTTTACATATAAGTGTAAAATGCAAAATTAGGAAATGGCACAATTTCAGATGTGGTTTGAGACATCGCGGCACGAGCTGGTGTTAGGCCGCACGCTGTGTCTGGACGCTGCTAACAACATGACGCCATCTCTCGGGAAGTGTCACGAACTCGGCGGCTCCCAGGAGTGGATGCACGATGGATATGTAAGTATATTTTTCACATACGAGTGTACCTTCCTTACAAGGGATGCGAATAATCGTCAAACAAAAAAATCATCTAGCTAACCACATTATCGCGGAACTAAGACATGACATATTTTTTAAAATTTTCTTTGTTCATTAATTGTCATCTATATCCTATTGGACAACTAGGACGGGCTTGAATAAGAGTTAAATACATCATCAAAAGACGTCGAAGATTCGGGTCATTATTACAAACTATACTGAAATCTCACAAGAGTGTTGCGCAATGTAAAACATTGCATAATATCCTGGCATAGTTCGATCGATCACATAATTTGTTTTTAATTGCCTACTACTTTGCACCGACGCTTATATTCGCCTTGGTTTTGCTACTCTTTTATAGCATTGTTCCACTTAATAACGATGTAATCGCTAAATAACTTGGGGTTATTAATAACCTGATCTTGATGATGTTTTTTTTCACTTGTGTTGTGGACATTTCGATTGCTTTGTCCATGATCTTCCCCATACCCATCTCGTTTTTATAATTGACAATGATGTTATAGATGTTCTATTCAGTTATTTTTTTCCATAATCACTCACATGCAAGACAACTAATAAAATAAGTGTTAATAATTTGGTGACCTAATCATAGTCTTTATAATCGTCATGCCGGATTGTTTGATTGAGCTCCAACATTCAATGAGACAGCCTGGTGACAGTCAGGTATCACATGTCGGTATCACTGTCAACAACAACAACAACTGTTTTTGTAAAATAATGCGTAACGTATATAGACGTATAATAGAAAAAAAAACGGGTTTACAGGAAAAACAAAGAAAAATATATTAGGTTTTTTTGTGTGTTGTGTCTAAAAAAAATTCAATCAATTTTTCAGGCTGGCAGTCCTGTGTACAACACGGCTGCGGGCATGTGTCTCGGCGTCGAGCGTAGTTTCCGCGGGGAGCCCCTCGTCATGGTCATCTGCGACAACCAACCCAACCACCAATGGGATTTCATCAGGTCCTAGGTATCAACGACCTAATGACTCCGCTCCTTTGCACTGCGCTCCGTCACGTGGTTCCCCGAAGAATAACAAATTGTGTGAAGTTTTGACGTGCGTCATTGTCAAAACGTGCTGACCTATAACGTGCTGCGTCGTCGCAACGGATCACGACCGAGCAACGTGACATGGCTCTTAGGTATCCAGTATGACTAGCGCGAATATTTGCCATAATATAGTCGTATCAACAAATATATATGTAAAACTAACTGTTCTTCGTAGCTCCGCCCACGATAGTATATAGTTGATATCGGATCGTAACTATATCCTAATTTTATTTTTGTTGATCTATGCGATAGACAGAATTTCGCATTTATAATATAAATATGGCATGTGAATGGAAATGTTAGTTAGACAAGTTTGTCAATGATACGATTACGTTTTCGCAAATAATTGTGCTAGCCTAGGGCACAAATTAATTTGAAGCTTGCTACTTTACATACTGTAGTTATAGTAGAACCGCCTAAATGAGTCCTCGCCCGCGGAGTACAAGGGGCGCGGGGGTACGACGACAAAGGGGACCGAGAGAGGTGCGGGCGGCGGGCGCATTCTTGTAAAAACTCAGTTCGCTCGCTACGCGGTTAGCGATCACACGTGTTGACAGTTGCGGACGCCTTGTGAAAGTTATACATGAGATTACATTCTCAAGATGAGTCGAAATGTTTTCGGACATAGAATTAATAGTCAGTGCAAACAAATGGCGTTTAACGTATATGAATATTTTAGAAAAAAGAAACTCGACCCAAATTCTGATGAATATAAACAAGATATACCTTTAAATAAAACTGTAGCAGAAGTTACTGGATTATCAGAAAAGACTGTATCTAGAATTGTACAACAAGGGAAAGCATTAAATGACAACGAGAGATTTAAATCACCAAGAAAACCAAAACAGGTTCGTAGAAAAAGAGTGGAAATAGACGATTTCACAAAAGGAGTGGTAAGAAGAAAAGTCACTCAGTTTTACACAATTTTCAAAAAAATACCTACTCTGAAAACTTTGAACGCTGTACTTAGAGAAGAGAATATATTACACTGCGGCAGGGAATATTTAAGGCTATTATTACATGATCTAGGTTTTAAATTTAAGAAATGCGGATCTAAAAGGAAACTCCTTATCGAACAGCCAAATATCACATCGTGGAGGTGGAAATACCTAAATACTATTAAAAAATATCGTAGAGAAAGAAGACATATTTTATACCTTGACGAAACTTATGTAAACGCGTCTCATAACGTTTCAAAATGTTGGCAATCAAAGGATGAACTTGGCGTTCTATCTCATATTGGTAAAGGGGACCGTTTGATCATCGTACATTGTGGAGGTCAAATTGGATTTGTAGACGGAGCCCTTGTGATATTCAAATCCAAATGTAAAACAGGTGATTATCACGATTCTATGAATTTCGCAAATTTCAGTAAATGGATAAATGAAAAGCTCATGCCTAATATACCGCAAAATTCTGTCATAGTAATGGACAACGCAGCTTATCATTCGGTTCGAGAAGAGAAAAAGCCAACTATGGCTTCTACCAAGCCAACTATGCAAGAATGGCTACGACGACATAACGTGCCTTTTGATGAAAAACTTAGAAAAGATGACTTATATAAATTAATTAAAAGCCATTTCACAGAAGATATTTACAAAATTGACGAGGTATTGAAAAGAAACGGACACGAAGTATTGCGTTTGCCTCCATATCACCCAGACCTGAACCCCATTGAGTTGGTCTGGGGTGATATCAAAGGACAATTAGCACAAAAAAGTATCGACTCTAATTTGGACCAGAAAAAAGAAATATTAGAGAGATTATTTGCTGAATATCCCAAAGAGAAATGGGAGAATTGTGTTAAACACGTGATTAAAATCGAAGACGAATATTGCAAACATGATGGAGCACTAGATGAAGTTGTTGATTTTATTATTAATGTGCAAGACGATTCTGATGATTCTGATGATGGCTGTTTCGAAAGTGAAGAATCAAGTTCCAGTGATACTGATATTATGGACATAAGTGATTGATTTATAATTTTGATAAATTTTGCATAAATAAATATTACATACATAACTTTATTACCTTTTTTTTACCTACATATCATACCTATATATCATAAAATCACATTTTTATCGAATTGTTTTGTATGAAAAATAAAAATTTGAAAATAACAATAATCGAAAAATGCTTATGCTATTTAATTCATGTACGTGGTCTCGTTGATACCATGGAGATATGGGATAACAAAAGGAACACGTTGTATAGTTTACAGTTGTTTCATTCAAATTTTGTATAGCCATTATTAATTTTTTAATAAAAATCTTCACCTGTTTGCCGCTAACCACTATGACTTCACATATCTCAAGAAATGTCCAGTAACATTTCGCCTCTTGTATTACACGCTACGCTCGACCGCCGCCCGCACCTCTTTCGTTCCCCTTCGTCGTCGTACCCCCGCGCCCCTTGTACTCCGCGGGCGAGGACTCATTTAGGCGGTTCTACTATAGTTTATTATCTTTTTTCTACCAACTTTACATTATTTTGAAGAGTCAAATTATAAAACAATTTACGCATTGTACCATATTGGTAAATAACGTTTGAATAAATGAATATCTAATTGTATTGTTGACTGTACAATTACGACTTAGATTAGTTTATTAGAAGGGATGCTAGTTAATTCAATTAGTGATAGATACTTTAAATAGAATATTCTATTTTTAATCGTTACGCTTGTCAAATCTCACGAGCAATCTCGCGTTATGATTTATACCTGTCATTTTGAATCTCTTGTTGTAGAAATTATATTTCACTGGTAATTATATTTTTGTAGTCGTGATAACAATCAAATTTATTTTGTGTCTTGTGTCCGCCCGTGTTTAAAACATGGAATTAGTAGGTACTCCGTACAACTGAAAGCTCACTGTATAAATGCATGCTGAGAGAGAGCCTCGAAATCTTCGTGCGTCATTTTAGACGAGGGTGATCATGTTAAAAAAAATTTTCTGGAATAGGCACGAGTCAGCACGAAGGCGTGAGTTGGTTTTGCAATATAGTCGCGTAATTTCTGTTGTATTTGGTTATGTTGTAAGTATCAAATTTCAATAGATGCACTCGTCACAACTCGCGAGTGAAAGAATAGTAACTCTCGTACTTATAGAAAAAGGTACTTTTTAAAAGTAACTAAAGTTTCACATACATAGTATTATGTCTTCATCCCTTTCGGGATAAACAGAGACCTCGGGCCAAAATACCCAAAGGCCATGTTAGCGTGTATGTGTGTCCATGGTGGGCATAGAGGTTGAAACAGGATTGCATTGGATTACACCCTTTACCTCGACCGACTTCCTACGGTCTGTGTTGTGTCAGAAGCAGCTGATGGGTCTAGCTCCCGGACTTTAATAGTATATGATATTTTACTGATACATACAACACTCTGGCTCTGAATCACACAAGAGGGCTCAAAATTAAACTTTACTTTGTCATGAATTTGACTTCGTAAAAATTTGTGAATATTTCAAAAATGATTTAACCAATTTTGTTTCCCTACGAACTTAAAAAAATTACACAACACCCAGACAAAATGAGTCTCTTTCAAGAATTTTTCGTCTCCTATCTATGGTTATTCTAAAATAGTACGTAGCAATTTGAGTTTATTATTGTTTGTTAGGTATTTCGTAGTAATCTATCCAGTTGTACGAAGTCCGTAAATCCATGGTTTAAAATAAATAAAAAATTAAACCAAGTGCCAAAGTGTAAAAATAAGTTTGTCTTTACACTATATTATCTAAAAAAATATTTTCTTTATCTTAAAAAAAATAATCGTGATTTAATGACATTAATCATATTTTAAGAATCAGAATTTCATGAAAAATTTTATAAACTCAATCTAGGGGAATTTTAGGTAAGTTTTATGAACATTTCAATATTTATTGGATTAATTACAATTTAAGGTATATTTTAAAGAAACAGGGCCTTTTAAGAGTTTGTTTTAAATTTTGTTAAGATTAATGTAATATGAAACATTTGTAATTTAATAAACTCGTAAAAATCATATTCCATATTAAAACTTGATGTCGAACAAAAATCCATTATTTCCCGTGATAACAATAATAGATTATACTTTTAAGATAATAAAGTGAAGCATTTTAGACGAGGCGTAACTATAGTTGGGAGGTTCTCGACCGCTGCGGACGTTCGGAGATTCAATCTCAGGTGTATACTCTGCTTTTCACCTCGATTGCGAGACCTAAAGCGAGAAAGAATAATCTCAATAATAATCATCAAAAGAATAATCACAATATAACACAAATAACTGTCTTACTACATAAACTACTATAAATTATATATATACTTCTAATATATACTTACACGATCTTTATATGAATCTGTTACTTTTTGCATATGCATCACTATGTTCCTAGAGCAAGTCATACTAACCTACCTATTATACTTAGTTGATTTTAGTACAAAATAGTAAAATCGAAGTTTTACACTTTATTCCGTCCTCAATAATATATCTATAATTGCCAAATTTATATATTTTTTACAATTTCTATATATAATTAATTTTTTAATTTGCTACATGTAGTCATATAAAAAATAAACATATATTTTTTACCTAAAACATAATGCATTATTATACTACTTTTTAAGTAAAATTAATTATTGTAAATAATCTTGCGTTTTTTAAAGTACTTTTTTACTCTTAACTAAAATCGCTAAAACTATTAAATCCATTATTTTGTAATTTAAAGAATGCAGCTATTTTATTTAGGTATTAAATGAAATGAATCTCTCTATAAAAATATATATATATTCATAGGTATCTAGTAGATTAAAGATCGTTTCAAGGCACTAATGCCTAATTATCCCTTGAGTGGCTTCTTACAGTAATTGCGTAGAAAAGGACTGTTTAATCTAACATTTGAGTGTAACAGCTATGTAATTAAGTTAATTATAAAATATTTTATACAGGGTAAATCTTGTTATTTGTCCCAATTTAATACGTTAGTGTTTCTATTTCGTGAGTGTACCAATAATTCTTGTAATTTTGCATAGTTTTATGTACAGAGAATGGCATTTGGAAAAGTCCTGTTTCCGTGGGCGATCCACGGTAAAAGCTAGTACGACTACTTGTTTTGTACTACTTGTACTAGAGGGGTACAGTTGTATCATTTCTCAGAAAAGAAAATATATTGAGCTAGCATGTATTTGTTATTTGTATGTTTTTGAGATTTTTTATATATTAATGTTAAAAGACATAGTCAAATAATAAATGTTGTCAAGCAAGTTCGTTTTTCTATTATGAATCCAAGCGTTCATCGCGAACCTATTTTGATGTCGGCTATACACATTATGTGCGATACAAAAAAGTTTCTGGTTGTGCACCTTGTAATCAAGAGTTCCTTTAAACTGAGTTTTGAACTTTGTGAATCGTAACGATTTTCACTTACTAGTCTACGTATCTGATAATAAATCTGATTTAATCCACTTTGATCACCTGGGTGATATCATCTCAGATATCAAATTCCACATTTAGTGTGAGATAAGCTTACTGGTTACTTTACACTAAAATACTAAAAAATCTCGCGAAATCTCACTATGGATAGATCATTAGGAACGGCCCTAATAGTATAGGGGATTCGAAATGAAACATCAATATTGATATGTTAATCAACATTTATTTTAACATTTAAAATTACATAAAAAGAAGGCATTTTGCCTTAAAAGTCTTTGATTATTTATTAATTATGTACCTACAGAATTGATTTCATTTATAGAGTGATAAGTGACAAACATTTAGTGCATCAAGTATGAACATGCTATCATCCAAATTGATGATCGTAGGTGTGAAGTGCAGTAATCCACACATTTATATAGCACATCACATTAATAAATTCATTCTTGACATGACTGGACAGAGTATACACAACTTGATTAAAATGCAAGTGTTGAAGATCGTATAGAATGGATAGCATATTAAAACTTCATGTAGAAATAGACAGATCAACACATACGATATGTTTGAAATTAGTACATAGTGTTCATAGTTTTAACACTCAATTTAAAATATTGGGAACATCGTAGTTCGTAAAAATAAATATTTGACGTTGATCCACACAATAAAGTATTACGATATCTTAAGTGTAACGTGAGCAAACGCAGATTCTCTTACCTACATGGTGGTACAGTTCGGCTTGGCCTCCTTGGGAAACTATAATTCACAACAGAATATTGTCTTAGCGCGTCGTCGCTGGTTCACATTGGTTTCTTTCTAAATATGTATTGCAGTTAAGTAGCTAAGTATTTTTTCGGTTGATTTCTTAGGTATTCAGTAAACAAGCAACGTGACCAGCTCTGCGCTTTCCGTCATTCTACCATTGGTCCCAACACATGTAAGAGGTCACTGCATTGTGGACAGGGTGGAACAAGTTCTCCAAAATAAAAATTTTGGATATTACTTCGCCTACGTGACCTCTCGCTTCTATTAATAATCCAACAGTCAAATGAGTTCAAATTACAGTTAGTGTTTTTTTTGTAAACAACTTTAACATTAAAAATATTTTTGGGATGAAATATAGATAAGTAAATACGATGTGTAAGTACAATTTACGATGATATGATGTTGTGATAAAAGTCCGTGGCCCATCTCTACGCCAGAGCGCATCTAATTTGTAGGAGAAAGAGATAGAAATGTCTCTTAGAAACTGGCGAGAGCAGTGGACCTTCAGACGCGTTAGCCTACGTATAACAATATATAAACAACAAGAAACACCATTTCGAAATAATTAATTATCGAATGTGATTTAAATTTTAAAATGTGTACATACATATAATGCCCGATTAGGAAGAATGATACAAATAACTTATTAGTGATTAAAATAACACCGAACATTTAGTACAACATCTTCATTAAGTTGGCGCTTGTGTCGTGTTGAGGGCCTGCAATGATTGCGGCAGATTCAGTTTGCCACGCAGCCCTGCAGCACGGCGCAGTAGCAACAATACGATTACAAATGTTTATATTCGTTGTACAACCCACAATTAGAACATCATGTTTCATTCGACATACATTAAAATACAATAATTGATATAATTAATATTAAATACATTTTAACTCTATATAATGAAATACATTTTTGCAGGGACTTACTTAATTTTAAGAGTTCCTTAGCTTACCTGTTTTCTTTTATATTTAAGGTTTATATGTTTATACGATGAGGGTTGTTAAGAGCTAGAGGTGACAGAGAGGTGCATAATATGGTTATTGTCGGATCAGCACAGACACTGCAACGGACGTACGTAGGGATCCTAAGTTCACGACATCAAATGCATGCAGTACATAGTACAATAATTGATTACATCTTACAAGTAAGCTACAAATTAAGCCTGACGATAATATTCAAACACCTGCTAACTACATGGATGGAAACCAATGTACACTGAGCGGAAGCTACACTGTTCTCAATGATATTACTGTACAGTAGCCATTAACATCAAAATTATATTTAATTCTTATAATAAGCGGTAGATGTACTTTATAATTATTGTTACTTACATGCATTATTATTATAATATGATCATTCGGGTGGCATAAATAGTCTTAAATCCCATATATCGAACTCCTTACAAATAAACTTGCGCTAACATGATATTGATACCACCCTCCATGATGGTAGTTAATTGTATAGGGTAAACGTAGCAACCAATACAGCAATAGAAATTTTGAATTGCGGGACTTCTTCGTCAAACCGCAACATTATCTACAAATTCCAATTGCAAGTCAATATCTTGCAGCCTCGCCTGCTTCGGTCCTCAACTGGGACACTTGTTCCGCAGGTAATTGAAGTACTGGGTAAGTAGGTATGTACTCAGTACAAGAACTACGTAATGATGAATGATACTATTTTCAAACCAATTTTCTAATTATTCAAAAATAAATGGATTTGACCAATATGCCAATTGTTCGATTACGTTCTAATACCGCAGGTATTTGTTGCACAAACACCAGTGGTAATAGTTGTTGCTAATTTCATTACCGATAATAAATAAAAAAAATGAATAGACTGCAATATATCAAGTGAATCTATCACCACATTCATCACTACGTTTAAAACATATAATCTCTACTATATTCACAACTAATGGTCGGTATTGCTTTCTACGAGAATATCACGTATTTAATCGTTTAAAAACTATAAACTTATAATCAATAATTATAATTAACACATAAGTACATATAAAGCGATGTTTACAAAATGCTGAAATCTCCATCCTTATCCTTATGGGATCGGTGCAATACAGATATGAAGCCTGGTATACTGTCGGCCGGAGCCGTTCCCTGCGATTCAGGGTAGCCCGATCCCTACTGAAGGTATGCACGTATACACCTCCTCAGTCTTGCCACTAGCTCAGGGTATCAGGATCAAAAGGATACATTCAATACATTCTACGACTTAACAGTTAGTTGAAGAAACAGCAAGCACCCCGTTTCATCGAAAATTACCGAATGGTTAGGTTTGGGCAATATTAACCGATGCCGTTACAAACCCATGCTCGTAATATTAGTGAAGTGCAATATTGATCAGTGATGTCTTAACGTGCTTATTGTCGATGAAGTCGGGGTAGTGTCGAGGGATTACTGGGTCCTAATTTACCATGACAACAATTACACTGTAACTTTAAAAACATCCATGGTTAAGTCTATTGTAAATGTACCTCTTAAAACTAATATTAGATGGCCACAAGGCTTCAAGATCAAAGACTAGACGAGTAATTCGGCTTGAGTAAACCTTGTGACGAGCATGATCACACGCTGCTTCCGGAAATATTGATTAGATAGTAACCTTTCAGGAAATCACTTCTTGATAAATTGGCCCTTCATGACGGTCGAATATCAACCGAATCAATTTATTAAAATAATTTTCTCTCTCGAAAAATTCGCACAGTTACATCGATATTTGCGGAGGCTGTGTGACCGCATACTTACTTATCAGATCGAAGAAAACAAGAAGCATAGGGGGCAAAATACTGCCCTTAGGCCTCTCTCACCTTTCGAAGTATACAACCTTAACATTTAAAACAGGATAAAAAAATAGGAGTTAGACTTTGGATATACTATAGACTTAAAGCCGACGAGTCATTGCGATTTACCAGATTTGGAACACCACCTATAGTGTAATTTCGTATTAGTGGATCGGAGTAGAAAAGTATTGTATGAGACACAAACTAGATTTGTAGTACTACTAGGAAAGGGTTTCCCACAGTTTCCGTAGAAGAGTTAATAAAACTACCTAGAAATAAACGCTAAAAATATCATTAAGATAAAATTGAAAAAAAAAATTTAGAAATTAGCTAATATTTCAATAGAATTTAAATTAAATTAAATTATTTTAATAGTAGTAGTAAGTAATAAATAATATTTAGTGTAGTGACCAAATAGTAATCAATGAATTACCAGCTCTATGCCTAGGATGTCACCACTTTAATATGCAATGTAAATACATGTATAAAAGATCGCCATTCCGAATGGATGTTAACCAAATGGCCGATTTCGTGTAAGTCGTTTCATTCAGATTTCGATCGTGTATTTAAGTAGTGACCTAAAGTAGGGGATTGCCGTAAAGGCGTGATAGTGGAAGATCGTGGAGCGCGAACGAAGGGCGCTAGGGTGGCGTGAAGAAATACGCTTTGCCACACCACTGCTGCATTCACTGTAGGACAACATTATTTCTTCGCTCCTTCAACAACAGTCAATAAAATGCTTAAAGACATTTAAACAAACACGACAACTAACAGTCAATCTTATCAATTTTGTTAATTATAATTTACTGTTTCTTTATCCTCTTATATATCTAAGTGATTTGCCATGCTATAAAATCGTTACGTTATAAGATGTGGGTATTACGCAAAGCTTGTCGCAAATGGCGGCGCACCCTGTTAATATCTTATTCTACTTAGTACTGCACTTGATGTAATAACATCGCAGTTAACAATATGTGATTTGCAAATAGCCAATTATATTGTTAGTTGTGAAGAATAAGAAGTTATCCATGATAAAAAAGTCAGCAGTAGTGTTGCATCTCTGAAGTAGATCCTGAATGTAGAAGTCATGTCGCTCCCAATTAACTAACCTTCTAACTATATGTACACAAGCGATCCATATTACCAACTCTACTTCTTCCAGAGAATCTACTTCAGCATATCGAAACCAATATCCAATTAAGAAATTGGAGTATTGATAAAATCAATGAGTCCGGCGGAGAGTCCTTCATTGAGTTGTCCAAGTTTACCGCTGAACCAATGATATGTAAATGTATAAACATAATGTTACAATGTTCGAAAATACAAAATTTGAATCAATATTCGAGATGCTCGTGTATTCGTTTGAAATAATGTGTCGTCCACAGAAATGTGAGTACAAAAATTAACCCATGCGTATTTCGGTCCAGTAAGTAAATAGTGTCAAAATATTAATTTATGCTTGTTAACTCACGAATTAGACTTTCCACCTCACTCACAAACAAAACATGCATCCTAATAACTAAGTTTACATATAACACTTTCCGGGCACTCGCTATCACTCGAAAATTTTACTAGAGATCAAAATTAGCGAGTGCTCGGTAAATAGCAAAGCTATGCTCATTCGAGCGTTGCAAGTACTTAGATCTAATTGAAATATCTTAACTATTAATACCGATATTAATACTGCCGAATTGTCTAATATTAGAGCAGTCTGATCGAATTGCCGTATATATGGATTCCGGACAAGTTGACAAAGCTGTCGAATGCTATGCTACCTTACGCCTACAGTTAGCCTAAAGGGATGTGACGACAAGCTCGATGACGGCCGTGCATTGGGAGCAGCACGGCCAAGTCTAAACAGTGTTGCATTCCACTATTCAAACCCAACTAAACGATAAACAGGCAGAACAATAATTTATACTACAAATGAATTTCGAAAATATTTTAAAGCGAAGCACAACGGGGATCCCTTGTTTCTTTTCGATGAATGGATGACGGATTGTTAATGCTTTTTATCAAAATGTAACAATACAACTAATGTACGAGACAAACAAGAATATAGGAACAATATGCAAAGAAAAATAACAAACCCGCCCCCGACCCACCACATTTGTTCAACATCTGTATAAATCACACAAGATTAGAACAATTGTGGCCTCCCAAACTAAACACTAAAGTTAAATAAAGCTATTAAGGTGACGGTAACGAATTATATGCTTTCAAATCATATAATTTTAGATAATAAAAATATGGTTATATAATATCATAATATTATGTGGTCGTAAGTGAACGGTAGACGGAAAATAGTGCAGCCACTAAAAGAAATACCAATGTGTTGGAACTTATTTCAATGAACATCACCCTGTAAAATCAAATTAAAAATAACTTTCTAACCTTAAAAATTAATTAGAAACAAAAAATATTACCTACGTAATTATTAACAAATTAATTTATAAATTTCTTCTGAAATATTTGAAAACGTCAATTCTAGCCTATTGGGCTATACCGTTAACTTAAGCTAAATAAAAGATAAACTTATTTAGAAATATGCCAATCTTGTTATAAAGTTGGGAATTTCGTCGAATAGTGGAGTAAACACAAAGGACACAAAGCAGACGAAACCCGGAAATAGAGGTTATGCGTTAACACCATAATTTAGCCTAATTTACGTAAAAACATAAATAACCTTTGGCGACATATCGTCTTCCATATTACAAAGGTGTTAAAGCTCCTCCTGATGATGCCATACTTACTAAAATTCTTTCGTAAAGCACTAGCTTAGCACCAGCTTAGCCCATACATAAGTACCTAGAAATTTTCGTATTTTTTGTATACAGTAACGAGAAACCTCATGATTCCGGGTTTCAGGAAGGGTTGGTTACAACATCCAGTGAATCAGAATTTTTAAATTTAAATGGTTAAGCATATATAGCCGACCCTAGGGGCCGGGTAATGTTCATACAGATTTTTTTGTCTCGGATATAGTAGGTATGCTTAGGACGCATAGGAGATGGTTTCGTCGCGAACATTAACGTTTGTTGGTTTTGTACCCATGCGACATGCGGTCGAGGAAGCGATGTAGGTCGTGGAAGCGCGGGCGCTGCATGGGCTCGCGCCGCCAGCACTCGTGCATGAGGTCGTACAGCTCGCGGCGACAGCGCGGCGGCGGCGCAGCAGGAACGCGCGCCCCGCGCCCACCGCATCGCCACTCGCTGGCATTTGCTACTACCTATTACACCACATAAGTATCTAAATAACTGCAATAGTACTTAATACTTAGATTTTGTTATAAACTACAAAAGAGCCGCCTTACTCCTGTCTATATTTCTGTGGAACGGCGGATTATCACTCATCACCAAGACAATTAACCCAGTAGATGACAATCCGGCGCAAATGTGTCCACAAGTTTGGTTTGCGCCCTACTTTTTAGAAAGAAACTGGAGAAATACTACGAGTAGGTAAATCATCTATGCCACCCTAATTATAAGACTACCAAAAATTGATATCTCGTTTGTTAGGTAACTAAAACTCACTTAAAACGAAGCAATGTAGTCAACAAGTAGTTTTCTTTTTATTATAATACAAGACAAATGGAAAATTAGGCGAAGTCGTTGATTGATAGCGACAAACAATTTTTGTATGTAATGTAACTGTAATGATCTAAAAATATCTGTAATATATCAGATAAATCAAGCAACCTGCCCGTGCAAGATGCATCATTTTTATAAGATTCCAATTTCGTTCCAACTATTACGGTTAATCTTACATTGAATTCAGCTCCGATTTGCCATTTATCAAAATGTAATAAAAGTAATGTATCGAGGATCAAGTTTCTCGTGATTCTAAAGTTTGCTTTATGGTATAGTGGATTCCTTAGCCAGATCGAGTTAACGAGTTCGGTGCTCTGGAACTTTCCGATTCAACCTTATGTCGGAGTTGGCGCAACATAACGACAACTCCCAAATCATATTAGTGTCATCAGCTACATGCTTCATTCATCTCGTCACAGTGTTAGATTATTAAGTAAATATAATTATTAACTCTCTATTATTTTTTTAGATTCTTATTTATTTTTAACATGGCTGAATCTGAATTTGAAAGTATTTTTGTTTATTTACCATTATTACTACGTGTTTATTTAGGTCGATTTTGTATTGTTTTTCATCTAATAAGGTGAATATCGTCTTTCTTATATAACAACTTCATACCCAGTATTTTTTGCTAAGAAAACACTAGATCATTTTACAAAAGTAATACTTAGGTCAAGGTCACAATGCTACACGTAGACAAAAGATAATGGTGGATTATATATATATATATATATATATATATATATATATATATATATATATATATATATATATATATATATATATATATATATATATATATATATATGAATAATAATTCATCCCCTCGTAATTTTCTTAACTGAAAAAAATTACCTGGTCATCATTCATCTCATCAAATGGCTTCGCAATACAGAAAGTGAGGACCTCCCACACAGTCACTCCGAAAGACCACACGTCACTAGCTGGTGAAAACATACCCTGGAACAAAATATAAACATGACCCTTCTGACAATCCCATCATCGTACCATTAGCAAGTGACAATGTCATATATATTTCTTAAAAAAAAAAATCCTTTGTAATAAAATTATTACGAAGGAAAATGTTTTAAGAAATAGGCAAATGCCTACTAGATGAGTCCAAGCCGCCAAGTATAGCAGTAAGACCAGTCCGTCATTACGCCGTAAGCGCCCGCAATCTGCGATCTACCGACTAGAGAGAGGATAAGTTATATTCCATTCTATGCATCTGTATGCTAATCAACTGACCATTATCAATATCATCAGCAGACTCTCCCACGGCCTGAACTGATGCTCAGAGGTAGTCCAGTGCCGTCAATAGTTGGTTTGGTAGATACCCCTGACCTGCAACCTGATTTGTTTGAATGCCGACCATGTACTGACCATCAGCAGACTCTCCCACGGCATCCAGCGCAGAGGCAGACGAGTGCCGTCAGCCAGGATGTGGTAGTCGCCCACAAACTCCTCACAAAACATTGCGTAGTCCGACACTTTAACGTTTAGATCTTCGGTTACCGTGATGTTTCTGTAATTAAATATTATTTATGAGTTTTAATAAAGTTTAGTTTTATAAGGTTAATTGTTGTTATTAGCCTAAAGTCGTTCAAAGAAAAAAGGCCAGCGAAATTTACATGGAGATGTTATTCTTACCGAGCGGCGAGGTCTCTGTGTACTAACTCGAATGACTCCAGGTACTTCATGCCTGCTGCTATCTGACAGCATATGCGAATCAAATTCGTATAACTGCAACAACCAGTAAAAATATTATAATCTGTTTATCTATCTACGCGTAAAAAAGGATTCCGTGTTCCGAGCAAAAAATTACGAATAAGTAGTTCCTATTCAACCGGCAACAAGATACTCACTTCAATTTCCTGTCCAGTTTCAATATCGATGGCAGTGGAACGGCATCGCCTCGATCGAGAGCTGCGCACGGGGGTTCTAGGAGACTCAAACCAAGGACTCTGGCTAGTTGAGGGTGTTTCAGTCCGGCGCCCCACGTGGCTTCGCGGGCAAACGCCGCTCTACAAACAAAAAATTTTATTACTAGAATTGAAAAAAAAAAAACATGAATCGTGACTCTATTGTAACATTTCTATCAATATTCTCGCCAATACCCCAACTGGTAAACGGTTAAATCCTGTGCATATTTTTCTTTTGTTTGTTGCTTTCTCCCACATTTGAGCGTTTTCCCGGTACTTCCACCGACACTAAGCGTCGAAGTTTAGGGCCCGCTTTCCTATTTTTATCTTCTCCACTTCGCACGAACCTAGCATCCTTAGTAGTCAGACCATTGGTTGTTTCGGCATTCTCCTTGTCAAAATCAAGCCAGTATTTTTGGGTTTCCCACTTTGTGTCGACATTTTTTTTCTTTCCTTAAATCTTTGCCGATAGATAATATTTTTCAAAATACACAACACAATACATAATAAACAATGAGTACTGACTTGACTTCGCTATGGCAGCCACGCCACAGGGTCTTTACAACGACAAGGCGACTGTGATCGCCATTCGGGGAATCCTCGTCGCTCAGCTCGTCGATGCCGTCCGTCTCGCAAATCTGGAGCTGTCGAAACATATCCACCATCAATTTGTTGCCTAGGATACATATTGTTGCTACTGAGTTTGTGGTATCCATCCCTCTTTTCATAATCGTATTCCTCATGGCTGAGGGTCATGCTCATTACATGGTATGACACACGAAAATCATGTGATTTCCGCATTATCTAAATTGTGCCACTCCGTTTCTAGGGTTAAGAACACGCTAAAATTCCAGCAAGTGGAGAATTTGATGAAACGTGAGCAAACCTTAAAATAAAATACATACCTACCTACAAATTAATTTCTCCACACAAACTTAAGCTTAAACAAATACAAAATTGGACAAGGTACAAAATAAGTTAATGAGTCTGAACTAATAAAGCTTGTATCTCAGTCATTATGTATGTGTATGATATCAGATCAAACCTTATGTGAACTTATTTCGTCCTATTTAATGACTAGTAATTTTTTGAACAAAGAATAGAAAAACAAATATCTGTTTTCGACACGTGAGTTTTCATTGTGTCGCTGTTGCTGCGAAGTACATCACGAGTCTGAAGTTTTGGATAATTATTTTAGGTAAAACGTTTAATACAACAATCTAACAAGTCAAGTTGACATCTATAACTTTCATTATTTTTTTAAATAATGACATACCTATAGCATATATAAAGCAAGAGTTCAATCAGTTTCAAATTAAAGGCAAAGTTCGAATTGGAGATCAAATCTCGTGAGCTGTAGTAAGTCAGATTTACTGATCAAAATTTTGTCGTCGACTTTTACGAAAATGTTAGTTCAATTTGCTCGATAGTGCAGAAAATAGATAGAGAAAATACAAGAAAACTGTAAGAAAATTGTTAAAATATTGTGTACAGATTAGAGCATGAGTCAATAAATCGTATATTGTAGGCAATAATGGAGAATTTGAGACATGGCGCGTAAAAGAAAACGTTAAACGTACCTACCTATCTATATTGTAGTACCATTTATATTGTTATTTGCACCTACTTACGTTATTTTTACTTAAAGTCAAGCTTTTTCAATATAGTTGATGGGATAAAGTGTTGAATAATATAATATTTAACAACATAATAGAAATGGCGATCTACAATAGTGCCAGTAATTTGGTCACCTTGTATTTTTTCGCAGCATGCATTCACCTTCTATGTTGATATAAAAATAAAAAGCAATGTTGCAAATTGATGTGAGAACTTTCCACAGGAATATAGTTCTTAAGCACGTATAGGTAAGGTAGTGCGGGACGGTTGAGAATTTCCTATGTTTTCCATATGTTTCGCAAAAGCCTACTTTGGCCCAGTTTCTAAGTTTACCGACCGTGGAAAATGGTATCGCGTCTAGCGGATTTGTGGGCCTTGGGAAATGACTCCAATGGCAGATGCTGACTGCCATGGGAGGCATCTGATCATCACAGATTTAATGCAGAATAAATGTTTGAATAAGTACGTATTAAAAGTGCTGCATGTATTTTTTAAATATAAAGTTTTTATACATACAGACAGATTGCAATGGAATAATTTGCTAGAAGAATATAATCTAGAATAGGACCATCCCATATCCTCCCGTAGATGTCGTACGAGGCGGCTAAGGGACACTAAACCTTCGCTACTAATAGGCAGTGATATCATTTCCAAGGAGGGTCAAACCGTTTGTGAAATCATTGCCAAATTTTATAAATGTTAGGCGTATGTAACGTTATAGCGTGAAGGAAGATAGAATAGACAGACAACTTCTAGATTTTAATCACTATTAAACATTCTTTATAAATATTAGTAAGCGCTTCTCAGTTGTTTTATTCTCCACTTAATAATTATCAACTTTCTTTTTCTTCTTTCTCTCTTTTCTTTTTCGGGTAAAGTGTAAAAGGCGTGGTTTATTAAAATAACCGTAGAGATATTATGGTCTGCGACATTACTAGAAACTATTATAATAAATAATGGAATTAAATCCCTAAGTTCAAGCAAGATAGACTTTCTTTCAACCACAGACCACTAAACCACTCCACGTATCTCGATCAGGATACGATATTCGAATGGTGAAAATATTTTTTCGAATTAAAGGAAAATATTAGTCTTCACTACTGGTGATTATGAGAAGTAACGTTGTTTTTGTAGATTAGTGGATAGATCAGCGTTAGCAACTTGTTTATATAATGTACGTGATCCTCAGTAATGCAGCTAAGCTTTCTGAGACTTTAGTCCGGCAAGGGAGAAGAAGTACTTAAAATAACTAAACAATGCTATACTTAATACAACAAACAACAGTACTAACTATAACACGTAACTATCCATCGAGAGCTGAGCTTTAAAACCAACAAACTTAACATTTGCCGTGAGTCTGTGCAGTACGGATACACGAGTTGCTAACTTCCATCGGAAACATGTTGTGTTTGAAAGACTGGGGAATACGCGATCCTTGTAAATCCACGCCTAATAGAATTAAAGCATTGTTAGCTCAGGTGCGCCACATCTAACTAGCTATACTTGGGTAAATAAACTAAAAATGCTTTAGAAATGTTATTTTTTCATCAACATTGAAACAACTTGGCCACAGTAAATCGCCAGCAATCAAATTATAAACATTTTTTGAGTTGTTTTATAATTACGGAAGAAAACTTTGCGGTAAAAAAAGATATTGTTTATGGGACTCGTTTTGTAATTTGATCAGCTGTTGTCAGAGTGATTAGAACTGTTAATAGAGGATTCTGTGATACGTTAAAAATTTTCAGATATATTGCAAAAAAATACCTGGAAGATTTCAGTTATTGTTTACTATTTGGCGTATTATTACGCCAAATAGTAAACAATAACTAATATAAAAAAATATAAATAATTACATACGTTGTTTATTTTTATGTATTAAATAATAAATACGTTGGACAAGTCTGAAGTCTCACATAGTATATGCATATTGTAAGTATGAAATTTTTGTCAAGGATGAGGTAGGGCTATACATAGTTATGCATACAACATTGGGAGGGTTGTTTTTGTAGTGAACACAAATTGGAAATTTGGGTAAAAAAGATTGGAGTTTTGTTGAATTAAGTTAATTCAACAAAACTCCAATGTCCACCAAAACTCTTTTATGTCATTCGGAAGCCAAGTCGCATTGGAAAATTATTGTGACTGTTCTTTTTTAGTTCACATATAAATATGACAAAAATTGAAGTGAAGGTACTGCAATAACACTATAGTTATATGCACGTCGATGCACAGCGTAGATGCTCCATTGTTTTACAAAGATTTGACGCCGACTGCGTCACTCAGCAGTGCGTCCTGATCCGTCGCCGAGTGAGCACGTGCTTATCCGAAAATTAACCATTCTACACAAGCTATCAATATTTTCATAAAATCTTCACAATGATTCGTAAATATACCTTCAAGTATTATAAGCAACAACCGGCAAAATACAATAATGTGACTTGGTATTGAATATTCACAATTGCATGTGCCTCAGACTGAGGATAATAAAATTCCTCAGCGAGCAGCAAGGGGTTGCCACTTTATTTATATATGGAGTGGACTCTGTATGACTCTGTATTCTGACCATAGACATACAAAAATGTTATGATAATATTTTTTTTTTTCTGCTAACTTTATTATTGTGATTTATATAAATGGCCTGTCCGACACATATTCAAGTCATTATATGTTTATATATTATTGATCTGTATTATTACACGAATAATATAATAGGTTTTTACAAAATGTAATATTTGTTTCAAGATTGATGTCAGAGGCATCTTATTGCATTTAGAAGTGTGACAATAAATTATGTCCGTGCAGTGAAATTTTTATGTGAAAAGCTTTGCAAAAAGATACAAGATTCCATCCGAGACATGTGGACATATGTACAATGTACGTAGGTATATTGCATGTTAAACGCTTGTAAGAATTAAGTGTTTATAATTTGGTTATAATAAGGCAATCTTCGGAATGACTCAACGTATATAAAAAAATTATATACATTATTTCTGAGCAACATTTGATTTTATTAATCAAAGTATGCATATCAAAGTATGATGCATCCAGTATATATATATTATCCTAACGGATACGATAAATAATTCCTATCATATACGTGCCTGAAGGCACGTATAGTAACTTTACTTTCGTACTATGTACGTAATGAAATTCTACAATGTTTGGAAACACATCGAGCCGTTAGTACCGGTCACTAGAGATTGGTAGAAGTAGGTCAGACTGGATATGTCGAATGGAATAGAATAGTTTCTCATCCCTTTAATCCTTCGGTCGAGCCCGCAATAGTAGACAATGAGATTGATTGCACATAGGATTTAAGTTTTCTTTTTAACTTCATATTGTTTTTGCGAATAAATTAACTTTGTCTTTGTCTTCTATACAACCAAGAAAATTGCATCAAATTTCATCCAGTAGTTGTTGCGTGATGCGCTAACAAACATACAGAAAGAAAACAAATAAAAATATGTTTCGACGTCTATTAATATAATTATTTTTCTTTAATATGTATTATACATAACTTATACATTACTCAAGCCATATTAATAATAACAATAATAACAATAATAAATCAACTTTATTGCCCACACACTCAGCGGACTTATTGCTCAGCAATCTCTTCCAGCCTACCTTTGGGTAGAGAAGAGGAACAAATTGGCACGGGGTGGGCACAGCCACCAGCAAATACAATAAAATACATACATTTACTTACAAAAATAGATACATAAACAAATAAATACAATATAAATAAACATACATAAACATAAATACTTGTACAAACAGAAATATGAAGATTTGAACAAATGAACAAGACAATAATACTTAATTATGAAATAACATTAAATTAACACAGATATAATAAAATTACATACAATAATATTTTGTATTGTTTTTCTTCAATATATCTTATAGTAGAGACAAAAATATGATGTACTCGTAATTTTATTTATTTCTTAATCCCAACAGTACAGACTAATGTTAAAATTTAGTTTATTAGTAGGTATAATAGCAAGAAAGTATTGACACTTCGCCGTCGATTTATTTTCACGGTAGAGTAGGAATGCGTCTCTGCATATAACAGAGCGTCGCCAACCGTTGAGTCAGGGAGGGCCAGATGAAATGAAAGATAAAAAGTCAAGAGCACAAAATTTCACAATTCAAAATTAACAACGCAGTGCGTATGTGAGTGTGTTTTTTTACGGAATTGGTGGATTCGTTCGAGTGTCGAATTGCGGGGCGTTCAATAAAATAGATAGCAAATCGGGTCAGTGGACTATAGATTTTGATTTCTAATATTTCTGATAATACATAGATTTATATTAACTTACATTTTTTTCCATATTTAGGGTGGGAGGACTGCCCCTCGCTGACCCCACTTGCCGACGCCCCTGTGGCGAGCCCGAGTTCAGCGTGAATAATATTTGCATTTCTGCAAACTTAGTTACTTTTATTTTGCATTCTGGTACTTTATTAAGTAAACAGTACAACTCATTTTAATTTTGCATCTAAACGGCGAGAAATCAGCGTTGAGTTTTTTCGATTACTCAATTAAATGGGAGTCCTCATTCTAAGGTAGTATTAGGGGGACGTATAGCTTAACTAAACTTACAATCATTTACAATACAGGGTGATTTTACAGACACACAGTTCAGTTGTCTATGATACTGAAGAAGTTTTCGTATGGAAGTAACCAAAAAACGCGAAAAAAAACCAGCCGATCCATACATTGATTTTTGTATCGAGATTTCGGAGCTCCCATACGAAAAGTTTTTCAGCATCATGGATTGAGCATGTACATAAAAGGACGATAATGTATAAAAGTCACTCTGTTTAATAACGTTAAAAATATGAGTTACAAAATTCTGCAAGCCCAGCGCAGCTGGGAAATTAGGCGCGTAATATCAAAAATTATGAAATCGTCTTTACGTCGATATCTCGTTTCGTACTACGCATCCGCCATTGCTTTATCCACGGACAAACATACAGTCTGTGACTCCGCTCTAATCCACTGAACATCCGCGCTAGCCTTGCTCTGTGGACACACGGCACATCGTGTAATCGTGTTTAACGTGCAATATGAACGCGTAAAAATTTAAATTACCATTGCATATTTGAGGGGCGCGACCGGGGGCTGCATTTTTAAACGATTTCGTGGTAAATCGAATTAGGTCCTCCAGCGGCTTGTTGCATTAATACAAAATAAACCTGATCTAGTCACAGAGACAAGTTATCAATACAGATTTAGACTTTTAGACTACACTTGCTAAAGTATGCAGAAGTTTTGTAGATAATATGTATTCCACGCTATTTTAAGCGCAAATTCTTTATAAGTATAATCGCATTCGAGGCTGTGATGTCAGAAAACCAGGGGTCAAGATACACAATTAATCTTAAAATTTTGAATTTGCCTATGATTTTATAACCGGCCGCCATGACATCCTCGACAGTATATGGTATATGACAGAGCGACACCACACGTTACGTGTCGCTGTAGATTACACTATATATAAATAATTTTTATATTTTCCAAATTCTTCTTTTATTTTCAGGTAACTTTTAATCAGATATTATGTAGATATGATTTATGAACAGAATATGTGATGGAAAAACCCTGGATATTGCAACTTTTATTTTTTCAGTTGACGAATAATACAGTTACCAACTGTGGGATAGCAGTAAAGAGATTTTTCCTTTTTTTTATTCAAAGAGGCAAGCCGGCGCAAACATTTTAAAACAAACCGAATTACCGATGAGGCCCACGCGCAGACAGAGAAAAGTGTAATAAATACGATAAAATATGAAAAATAAACGGCCAGCGCCATTAAGGAGTGTTTGTTGGGAGCGGGCAGGCGGAGTGCGCAGATTGCATTTCCTTGCTATAGCCAGTAATCAATTTTTACGAGCATTTTTATGGACTGTCTTAGAATAACTAATACATCTACTTATAGAGCGTGCAGAATGACGAAGCGACTAGAACCGATCAAGGTTTAAATTAATATTAATTTAGATACATACCTGTTTTTGATTTTTACAAATTAAATATTAAAATTAATATAATAAATCATTTGTATCATTTCTGTTATTATTTTTTGTACAATTGTAATTTATTGTAAAATTGGCTAAATTATAATACGATAATATATTATATAGTAAGGGTGGCTACCCTACACCACAAAACGTACAATAACATGCGCAAAAGGCGGCCTTATTGCTATGAGCATAAGGTAATAAATATAATATCATTTATTCTAGGTAACCTTTTCGAAAAATTCTAGAAACTTATCATCCGGTTGTTATACGCGTTCCTACTGTTTTATCCTTACTCTGAGACCTCTTTTTGGCACCCTCTGAGGCAAGGTTGGGGGCGGCCTTCATAATAATTTTCATTAAGAAAATACTTGTGTGACATTGAAAAGGGTGATAAGTAGAGTAATACATTAAAGCAAGATCATTTCAAATTGAATTTTTGATACTTTATTGCCCTAATTGAAATTATTACCAGATTAGAAAATATCGTTCGGGAAACAAAAAAGAGGAATTTTGTTTACTCCAAGCGCGGAATCAGTTTTCGTTCATTAAGTCGTGTTTTTACCGTTTAAGGATATATACAAAATCTAGAAGATCTTTAAGAAATTCGAGCAAACCCAATATTGTCAAAGATCACCTAGCAACCAATTGTACTTACTAATCTGATGTCAGCCTAATCGACATTGTGATTCAATCGCGCTGCGTAATTGACCGTCACTGGGTTATTATCACTGATAGATAAACCAAACATAGCTATCAAGCATAATTACTATTGATTTGATAATAGGCTATAATATATTACTATATTTTATTTATTGGCACACAAAACAGTGTAACAACATAGCATGTTCGGCTTAAATAGTACAATGGGTGCAATGGCTGGTTGAAAAACCAAGAATGAAGTGCGCACAACATGATTTACATTATTGACAAAGAGAACAATATACTTTAAATAACGATCAAACATTATATGAAGTTATATCAAGACATTGGGTATGGACAAGATGCATGCATTTTGTATTGAATTTACTGTACAATATGTTTAAAATTATAATAGAATAAAATGGACAAAGTGAAATACATGTTTAAAAACTTAAAGCAATTGACGAATTTTGGTTTTTAATGCTATTCAGCGATAAGCTTTAGACGTCAGGTACCTGGTCGGAGTTGTTACATCTGTATAATTATAATTAATTTAATGCTTTTCTGTATATAGCGATGCTCATAAAAGGTTATTTAGTACGACATTTTTTATATTCGTAGCCACCGACCATTAGCTGATGCAAGAAGGTAGTTATTAGCAAGTATGTAGTACCAACAGCCCGCAGACAGAGTAGACAATGCGGAGCCTACGATAAAGCGAGAGCACCGATCGTATGCTCAGTGTCAAGGCCGTCCGGGCTACGACGTAGATGCGCCTACGACTGACAATGGCTGAGTAATATCGTAGTAAAAACTTAAAATCACTGGATCTCCAAGATTATCACTGCAATCCAAATTTTAACTACAGATCCACAATACCAATCATATCAGCTTCACACTGATATAACTTGGTCGCAAATTAAAAGGTTCACGGCTTTGTTAGAAATAAACAAACGGAGTTGTTAAAAAAAGATTAAGATTAACTTGTCAACAGCGAAGTGATTGCTGCTATAGACATATAGTGTTTGGTGTCAGCGTTGATCAAATGTGATTGTTATCAAATTTTGTCAATAAACATAAAAAAATGTTGTTCTGTTTTTATTTTATCTCTCACAGATATAAAATGTGTTCTTGTAAGACCCCAGTAACAAACGAAGGTGGTAAATGGTAATAAGGAGGACATAACACACATTGGTGAATAAAATGGGATAGGTATGTCTCCCATGGCCTTAATAAACTGACAGATTATCTTAAAACATTAGATATTTTGACAATTAAATATAAATTGAACTTTATTTTTATTGATTAGTAAACATCATTTTGTAGCAACAGCTTGACATTTTGTATTCTTACATATTATAATCTGATAAAGCTCCTAATTATTTATATAATATATTTAGTATTTAACTTAGAATCAAAAAGTGAAATTATTTTTTATGTAAATAATTTATTTAGTTTTTTTTATACTTCTCACAGTATTAATTATAATTATTTCTAATATTTGTACAACATTATTTACAAAGTCAAAGGTTTCCTTTTTGATAGGATCCACATCAATGGCAAATAAAATTCCTAGCAAAACGAAATTCGACATATTTAGCGGAAGTTTTTGATTGTTCAAAAAATGTTTGCTTGTATTCCTTTCATGTTCACTGCAGGAGGCGTATGAGTGGGGTTGACTGTGGATGACAATATGTGGTACGTTGACCCTGACACGCCACGGCGCACTCTGTGCGAAGGCAATAAGCAGGTAAGTAGGTATTCTATTGTATTTCAATGATAATTTATTTGCAAAAACATAAATTTAGATTATTTACTGTGGCGTTGAAAAGATCTCTTGCTGGGGACAGGCCTTCCATATGGATGGATAAGGCGTATGTATGGACTAGAACCCACTACGCGGATTGGTGGGTTTTAACGACTGTAAACATAATCGGGACCACCCGGCTCAATGCACCAAGCATGGGGAAACAATATTTTTTATCACATATCCAGTGAGACTCTGGTAGACCGAGAGTACGTAAACCGCGACTGTCACAGGCTTCACGCGCTAAATGTGTTTTCTCTTTAAAAAAGCCTAACCTGAGATGTATATAATAAAACATGATGTTATAACAAAACTGTATTTATATAATCATATACGCAGTTTTTAAAATAAAATATTTGTATTACCAGATTAGTGTGAAAGAAATATAGAAGTACAATTTAATGAATGAACATGGAAGCCGAAATTATACGTTGAACGTTGTGTATTTATGTATAGTATAGGTACGTATGTACGTACGCTTGTTCGTATCTCAACAAATGAATAATCTAGCAACCGGGACTGACAACCACTTTCTTGTTTAGTGCATTATAAATTAAAAGCCGAGCTGTCGGCCAGATATATTAAAGTTCATATTATGCTCGAGATTGTATATGGACTATAATTTATCAAAGATATAATAGGTAGGTACTTTCTTTACTCTCGCCTTCCCTGTTATCCTAACTTCAACTTTGCCTAATTCCTTGCAAATGTTGGACATTGTGACCTAGGGAACCATGCGTCACCTATCAATATGTGGAATTGATATATCTAACGAATATATAATAATAATAATAAATGCGAAAGTTTGTGAGAATATGTTTGTTACTCTTTCACGCGAAATATACATGCGCCCCGGTGCACAGCTAATATTTAAATTATGTAATCAAAAAATCTAATATTATATAATCATAAATATACAAATTTTTAAAATTGATTGAATGTGTGTTCTGTAAGCAAGTCCTAAAATTACTTGGTCAGTATTATAAACCGTTTTAATTTTATACCTAATGTGCAATCGTCAGTTGGAATATGACCACAAAAAGGTTTGCATTGCCATTTAATGGCAGTCGTGAGAAACTGTAATTTTTCACGAAGTAGCAAAGGCAATAATTTCAACTTTAATGTACCACAGGGTTTTCCCTTAGTGCGGGTCATTCCCTTATAGCTTCATAGGGTAAGCCACCATTAAATATAAGCAGACGTAAATCTTCTACAGCGTTTTATTGAATATGTCAAATGGATATAGACTGCAAAATCATCCATTTCTCTCGTACAAGATACGAACGCGAAAGAAGAAAGAAGAGATGTGCATTTTCATGCGAAACGAGACAGAGCGCTATCTTTTGTCCCTTAACACGTGTCCAGCTCAAGCAACTTCTCCCACTTTGTACGATATTTGCCGGATTGGGTCGGGAAGTATCATCTATCTCATTTAGTTACACTCGTTCGTCGTCTTTATAATACCGGAAACATATACGAAAATTAGAGAGAAACAGAGAGTTAGAAATCAAAATGTTTAATTGGAAAACGTTAAGTTACTTTTTTACACACGTAATATTTTACCTCTTTACCAAAGCCTCAATGCTTTGATCCACTTCTTTTCATATCCATATTGAATACAAATCCCCCTGATTGGGGCCCGCACTCGCGTTCCCTTTTTATCGTTGGCATAATGTTATTTCAGTAATAACATGCGGCTACTGTAAATTTAAAAATATAGCAAATTAAATAAGCTGTCCGGAAAAGGAGTTCTCATCAAAACAGGGAATTTAATATTTTCAACTGCTCGAGTTTCACTCACTACTCGTGCCATCTAAGCCTGTACACCATTTTGACTCATGTATAGTTTTAATCGTCCACCACTTGCTTCCGGTAAAGGAAAACTTACGCACTAGTTAATTATCAACTTGTATGTGCCAATGAATTGTGCCAGAAATTGAAGAAATTGTATAGAATATATTATATAGTTGTATGAGTTTCATTCCACGTGACGATCGACTTCAGCCATGAAGAATACGACTAAATATTATTTGTATTTAAGATTTTTAAGATAATATATAAATAAATTAATTTGTAATATTCTAAAAATATGAAAACTTTAAGATCTACATATCGAATTAGCGTAATGGTCCAAGTTTGCAATGCAGATATCGTATGTGTAGACACATACACAAGAACTAACTTGGGGTTAACTCAATCAGGGATACGTCCCTATCTATCACATCTTATCTGGCAAACAGCTCCTATTTTCGTAAATACAACGTTGCGGGCTTGTTCGGCAAACATCAGCAAACATTAGTGTGTGCTGTTGAGTTTTCATTAAGAACGAACAAACAAACGGAATCAGTGTGCGGCCACCTTTACCGCTGGTGTTTGTGGACAACGCCTGTCCAACCAGGTCGTACTGATGATCTGTATGATCAGTTATATTTTCCAAAACTATTTATCCAATTGCTATGAGTAGGGACACATCTAGTTATACAAAATCATTGAAAATTCGTCTCTACTTTGACTGAATAGAGTTAGTATATAATACGGTTATATCGGCTGTAAACCACAACAAGTTAGCCGAGTGAACATACAATAAACACACCTACTCATCCTACTCAATAATAGTGAATTTATATTTGACGCAGTGAAACTAGATATATATATATATATATATAAAGATTATATTATATTTACAAAACAGTAAATGTTTTAAAAGTTTTATTATAAAAAGTATTTTTAGTTATAACTACAGACTAGGTACATCCATGGAAAATCCATCAATTGCCAACCAGAAACAATGCTACACGAGCTCAAGCCGGCTTCGGTTGCAGATAAATGCCTCAATTGCGAGTACTAATTGTAATTACTGCATAAAAGCCCCTACAAAATGTTGTTTCCCAAATTGATTGATTGAATTTCAATCTATACGAATTCACAAGTATAATTTTTGTAGTTTAATACAAATTGAAAACTGGATACGCATTTATTTTTATTTACACGCTTAAGATTTTGTTTTATAGTAGGTTCAGTGAAATAATTAAATGATCATAATTACTTGTTGGAATCAATAAAGGTTATATGATTTTCTTTTGGCATTTCTATTTAGCTGTAAGTTGTTCCGAAGTCGTGTTAGTAGCTTGTAGTCACATAAATCTGTGCTTGTATCTCTGAGATAAATATTATATGTACCTATTTTAGGTACATGTGAAAAAAGTCCAGTACCTAGAAATCCTCTCTGTTGATTTATTTCCATTGCACAAACGAAGCACCCAGTTGGTTTGGTTGGAACAATTCTTCTTAGGTATATAGTTCCATTCTGCATAATTAGTTTAAAAAAATGTTTGGAAAATAAAATACACGAGTGACTTAACTACATATATAAATTGGTGCAGAAATCGAAATTTTATGCCTGTTTTACCGATTATGGGTAGTCATAAATGAGAAGCATACTATCTAACATACATATATAAATACATTCTTCTATTCAATATTTAAGCTATCGGTAAAAAGCACGCGTCATATGAAAATTGTATGATACATGCAATAAGCACTACTAACGACACGCAGTATTGATTAAACATTGACGAATCAATACTCTAATAATTATTATTTTTTCTGTCAAGGTACACATCACTTATTTATAGTCTCATTTGTAAATGGCGCCGCAGCTGCGACCGAGATTAGGGCGGAATCGTTCGGCAATTATCGCCAGTCCTGTAAGGCTTTGCTGTTAGGGCTGCCAGTTTGTAGCAACTAAGTACTTGTTAACTTGAGGCAAACCTAGTTGCAAAATCGTCTGCATAGTATCGCACTCTTGACTATTGCAGCTGCCAGTGATGACACTTCTGGTTTTTTAGGCGTCTATAGGCTGCGGCGATCGCTCCCTATATAGGCCTCATCTCATGCCTGCTTGATAACATATAAAAAAAAAACAAAAAAATACTGGCTAAATATTGATGATTTCTTTGTATCATAGACAGGTTCGCCGAACCTGCCAGTGTTATTATTATGAGGCTTTATCGGGTTGCGACCGTCTTTTATTAAAATTTTGAGACCGTTTGATAATACTAAATTGAGGTAATTTAGTATGATGGGAAGCAGAGAATGATGTCTATGTTGTTATACACGCAAGCTTAAATAATGCTTATTTATTCGTAGCTTGAAGACCAATAAATTGTAGGATTCGGGAAATATCGAAATAAGGTTTTTTGAAATAAGGGACTTATCGTAATGCGGGTCGGTTTGGTCAAATATTATATATATTTCTTTTTATTTAAGCGTATCATACTCCATATTATTTAAGCTTCAAATAAAAGAAAGCAAAATAAAAGAACAAGACAATCCATTAGCTTAGCTTTATAATATTTGTTAGAGAATGAAATGGAGGCCGCTAAAGAAAATAAATCATCGAGTGCTATTTGTTCGCTTCGACAAATAAACTTCATTTTTATTTTATCTGCTTTAATTGTAATAGTTAAAGATTTATTGTATAGCAGTAGACATTTATATTCACCGCGTGTGAGAATAAATATGGAATTAGCACTTAGGAATATTAGAATACATGATCTGGGTGAAAAACGATATCGGATGAGAATGCGGGCATAACTAGTAGAGAAATAAAGTACATCGTAATATGAGTTGGAACTAGTGCGGAAACTACACTGTATGAACATTTTAAAATCATGATTTGTAGCATAAACTGAAGTAAATTTTTGGTAGTCACCACAATAATTATATAACACGTATTTGTGTCGTCACGTAACGATACGTAGCGCACGACGACCTAAGTGAGCGCTGCGCGACGTGATACGTGTATGAAAAATTACACATGACATCAAGTGAAAGTGTAGGTCACACGTAAACACAGAACAAACAAGGTTATCTGGCCCAGTCTTAGAATAATAACTATAGCCCGGTGTTAAACTTTCCGATTCAATTCGTTGCAATTTCACTTTCATGTAATTTATTAGACAGCAGTGTCTCTATCACTGAGCTATAATTAATCTTAATTATATAATCTAATTTAAATAATCTGTAAACATTTGAGCTCAGATTGTAACATCGCACAATGTTGCGCTGGCTTGTCTCGTTAGTAGCTAGGACAGGTTAGATTCGCTTCATTAGGCCGCATTGTGCTATCCTCCGTGCATTTTAATTACATGTTGCGCGCTTTTGGAAAGAATACCTCGCTAATTGACCAAATTACTGGACACATACCTGAGCCTGTTTACCATAATTATGCGACGTATAATAAACATACCAATCAGCGCTTTTAGTAGAAATTGTCGTACTCGTATAGGTGGGAAAATGCTACAGTTTATAGATCTCCCAGTTGAATATGAATTTAATTTATTTAATAATACGCAATAAAAAATAATGCTACAATTTTCCTCTTCGGTGTTAATAAAAAAAACCTACAAAAAAAATAAAAGAAATCTCGGAAGGTAAGATATTTGACACTGACACATTGTCAAAAAATGAAAATTTAGTATCCTCTAAATCTAAAAAATTATACTGTAAACATGGATAATTTTATAAAAAATATAAAAGACAAAATATCAGGTAATAATCTCGTCGATATGATGAAAGAAGGTAATTTTTCGTAACTATTACGTTTAATTCGAGGTGGCCTCCCCGGACCTGGCACAGCAACAGGACCTGCAGCTTCATCTTAAAGGAATTTCGGGATAACATGGGTATTATAACCTCTTCCAGATCACATGCTATACGTATACCATTTTTTTAAAATCCATCTGGTGGTTGCGTAACAAACATCGTCACATCGAAAGTTAAAAAAAATCGTAGGATAGGATTTCATTAAATCCGAAGTATGGACAAATTAGTCATTAAATGATGACTAATCTAGAAGACGTTTATTTTAGTTACAGTATCGAAATATCTTTAATATTCTCATACAGTTGAACATTTAATTTTTATTAATCCTTACGTTACTGGAAATTCATGTAAAATATAATTTACACTGTCAAAATAACTTGTAAAATTAATCCAAACAATGTATATTTCAGCAAAAGTGATCGACGACAATACGATCAAAGAACAGGAGGTTCGCAGGGTTCTTAAAAACATCGACCCCAACAACGAGCTCAGCATTGAGGACATGACAACCAAGTTGAGTGACATCAGCACCGTGCCCAAACCCACCAAGAGCAAGGGTCAGGAGGCGCTGGATGTAGCCAAGAGCAGTTTGGGCGTGCTGCAGAAGTTCGCCTCCAACGAAGAGAAGGCTCCGGAACCTCCCAACGAAGACGAACCCTGCCCATACGTCAAAGAAGACAACATATTCAACCTGTGCGACGACTTCCGTTAAACCTATATAACGATCAACCACAAAAACATGTGAATTAATAATAATATTTTGATGTTTTAAAGTATTGCATTTCATTGCAATTAATTTATTTGAAGTTTTAGATATTAAAATTATAATAAAAAATGTCTTATCACTGGGTCAGAAGCATTACGACTACAACTTGAGAAAATAAAAATATCACGCGTTTGGACTAGATCTCTGTCAACTGTTCGGAATGGGGATGATATATTTACTCTTCAGGCTTAAGCCAAAATATTCTATTATATTTATATTCTTCATATTTATATAATGAAGTAGGATAATGTGGAAAACTATAATGTTAATACAAGTAGAGTACTTACAGTCCCATGGGGGCCCTCGCCAAGGAATGTGACAGGTCGCATGCGCCCCCGCGGGAAATCCAGCAGGGGCGCCACTCCGTTTGGGGGCTCGGCCTCAGGTAGTTTGATGGAGGTGAACAGCCCCGGGGTGGGGCGCTCCCGGCGGCAGGCGCGCTCTTCCGGATACGTCTGCAAAATGCTCACGTTGTAATTTCTTTCAAACGATGGTGGTCCTGCGGATAAGCGGTGTGAACCGAAAGGTCCTAGGTTTGGGAGTAGGTCCCATAAAAACGACGTGCTGCATGAGTTTGTATATTAACCTCACCTATATGAGTGAGGTTTATATACAAACAGTAGTTTCCATAGGCTACCATTTGCTTCCGGTGGATTCAAAATATTTAATCAGAATTTAGACCATGGCTTTTACCACAGTAATTTCCAGAAAAACTAATAGCATTTTGTTATTACTGCACACTGTTGAGAAAAATAAAATTTTCTAGTTCTATACATACATTATATTACTTTACATTCTATATATACAAACAAGGAATGATAACACCTATTGAATAAATTAAGAAATAGTGCATTTCCTGTACATAGATAAGCTTACTCCTTGGGAATAAACTCGGAAAATAATGGGCGTAAACCATCTGTCATCTATATTTAATAGCTTTACGCATGGATTTAGTAAGTGTACGGATTACATACTAATTCCATGGCTTTACGCCTAACTTACTGCAAAAACAAACCACGCACGTGACAGCGTGGCAGGTGGTTCGTGAGTTCGTAGAACAGATATAAAAACATTACATGTTCGTAGCATATTTATGGACTACGAACTCTTGTAGCAGATATTATGTGCTACGAACCTTGTAGCAGATCAGTGCTACGAATCTTGTAGCCGTTAAGTGCTATTAGGGACTCTGCAGCTGACCAGTGCTACGGAAGGTCAAAAGGTATTGAAATGGTTAAAGAATAATGCAAAAAAAAAAAGAAAACCTAGCGCGAACCGAAAATAGTACATATATCAGAATTTATGTTATATGTATATGATAAATATCAGTTACTTAAACGTAATGGGTTTAATATTTTCACGCTGGGACTTTTCCACTTTTTTGTCTCCATTCTCTGTTCTATATAGTCGTTTGCTAACAAAAAATGAAAGTATATTCTGCACAAAAATTGTATCACAAAAGGATGTTGAAGTAATCCTGTAATATTATTAGCACTAAGGACGTATTCATTTCGTGTCACTAATACCATAACCGTATATTTCTACATTATTTTTGAATTTCTAGAATTCTTCTATTAAATTATTTCAAAAGAATACGAGTCAGAGTATTAGGTAATATTATCAAATTAATTTTTTGCGAATAAATGAACATAAAAAATTACATAAATAGTTCTAATAGTAATTAAGCTTTAGCGTAAACTAATGCACTTAATAATTTAATTACGAAGCATTAATCATAAAACTAATTGTTATGAGAGCGTATTAATCTCGGGGCCGCAGAAGCCTGCCCCACGTTGTATTGATCAGTTTTTGTTGCGATATTACACCGTTAATAATGTCCGATCGCACATATTTTATATGTGCTAGTAAATAACCCAGGTTCCCGCTTAATTGCTATTCCCCTCCCAAGATTGCTGCTCGTATAATTTATACTACGATGAATTATGTGTAGATGTGTGTGTGTGAACTTTAGCCTTTGTGTAGATTCATGGAAAAATCACTTCATTTAAGTTAAATCGCCATCAAATTATAACCTTACGCTTCAAGTTTAAAATATAAGTAATCAAAATCTGGATTAATGTCTTCCTAAAGATATCGCAAACGAAAATTTTTAAGAAGACGTTAATCGAGATTACTTATAATTGAAAAATTACAGCATATCGATATGCAATTCGAATGGTTATATTTATATGAACGAATAAAAAGGTACGTCAATTATGCCTATTTATTATATGAACGATTAAGGAACAAAAGATCAAAAGGGTGCGTCGTGATTTCTCAAAAATAAACATTACGGCATATTATAGCGAACAAATTTACGTTACAATTGAAAGCATCAGTAACGACAGCGGGCACAAAGGCCGGGCCTCATCCGTAAGCCCCACAAAGCCATAGTAAAACATTAACAAAACAGCAGAGCCAGCGGGCAAGTCGCTCTCCTCATAATGCCGTTCTATACTCATTTATCATTTCGCAAACGGCCGCATAATACCTCTAATGAGTAAAATCCAGGCATACCTTGGGCAATACCATTAATATTACAAACCCGGGCCTCTCCCCTTTACAGATGCGTACACTGAGCGGTATAGTTTAAACTTTGAAGGTTATTTGACCGCGAGACCGTTATGTGGTCATCATTACATTTCAAATTATTTAATTAAAATAATATAGTTCAGTTTATTAGATATCACCCATAGATTATTTTATTTATATCTATGATATCACCCAATATATTTTTACGAAAAAATTAAAAGACAATAAATAACAAATTGTTTTCTCGATTTAAATTTCAAACTTTTCTGAAAGGCACATAAATCAACGGATTTTATACTTTAAAAACTGGTAATCTATCAGTCCTAATTGCCAGTTAACAAACATTATATTACTAAATAGAATAAGCATGCAAAGCAATCCATTATTTGATTCAGCTCCGGCGCGATACCACTGGCTGGGGGTGGTCGTGGGACGTGCGACATATTCTCGTCGCCCGGTACACAGCTAGTGTTGCGGCTACATGTAACCGTGTGTAATGGAGTGCCCGGGAGGGGAGGCAGACTCGTGGAGGCGCTAAAATGATGCACAAAACAATATAAAACGAAATGTATTTTTTATAGTTGAATAAAAGTTTTATTGGCACCAAAAACCATATACGCGTTTCTTTAGGAGACAGTATTCAGATTTATTACTACACATGCCCCAGTACGTAAACTGAATACGGATTCATTTGGCTTCTCCCATCTTAAAGAGAGTGTAGTCGTAGAATCGGTTCACGAAATTAAAATTTCAAGACGTGATTGTCCTGGTAAGAATCCTCATTGTCTAATTTGGTGTTTGACTCATTTTGCCCGACCATGAATGAATGCTTAAGTATTTTATTTTGACATGCACACGATTGTTGCTGATTAACGAAGAAAAATAGCTCTTCTGCTATTGCTTTGCGGAAAAAATTTAAACATTTCTTCTATAAATAGCAAAAGAGCTATTTTAGAAAATAAATAATAATAGAAATTTAATAGAGAGGTCTTATGACAGAACAACTATTTTGATTACCCATTAAAATTTATTTGTTTGAATGTGAAATCATTCCACGTGATACCGGGGCGGGTTGCTAGTAAAAATGAACTAGTCTGCTAACTTATGCATGGAAAGAATTACACGGACGTCGTAAATAGGCGACCGCGCAAAGTTGCTGAGAAATAGTTCATAATGTAAGTCTGCCTTACTTTCCGCTGAATATTTTAACCATGCCAGGGAAAGAGATAGCAGAATAAGGGCGCATGTAGATAGCACAGAATCTGTATTTTTTGCCCTTTTCTTTTATTGTTTCCGGTTCATCTCATGTTTTCTTATCATTAATATATATTTATATATAAATAAGAGTAGTATACATAATTTTTATTTTTGTTTTATATGGAAATATTTGGGTGAAGTTTAAGATCAACTGTAGTTGAAAGAATAAAGACACGTCGTAGTTTAAAATTTCACAAAAGAATATCTACTGGATTTAAAAGCGCCAAAAAGACAAAGTGGGCTGCATACGACCAGCCTGCTTGCTCCCTTATTGCCTCCCACCTCAGTCATTAATATTAGGGCTATGTTACATGCATTAAATAGATTTAAAAGTAACTTTAAACCCGAAGACGAATTTGCGGGTTTAGTGAATTCATTTCGAGGAAAATGCCTTGCTTTGCTGGTTGACTGAAATTGGACTCAAATTAAACCTGTCTGACCATAACTATACAAACGGTAATTTCACCCTTTACAAGACAGAAATGGTGTTTAATCCAGAATCTATATTTTAACCTAGTCTGGCTGGCAAGAAAATTATAAAATAGTGCCGTGTTGCAAAACCAAGGCTGGAATTTTCATTACCCAGCTCCAATTTTCTGGAAATCCCTGTATCATGAAAAGTTTTTTTAAATGGCTATCGGCTATGACTGTATGCCTGTAATTTTCACTGCTTAATCCATTTATCCTCCTAATATCATTACTGTATTTTCTTAAATAATGTTGTACAATCGAAACAAAATAATAATTTCAATTGAGAAAATCACAGTTTGAATTTGTGTGAATGTGTATGTTTGTTATTCAATCACGCAAAATCTTTATCCGACTTAGCCATAACTCATGTTTCTTTTGAATTTTTTATAACGTAATAAAGTGTTATATCTATAACCATGAAGAGCATAAAGGTACCTACAATTTAAAATTCGTGAAGTGGAAAAATTGGGCGCAGCTGGTATATCAAATGTATAATTAAATTAACATGCGTTGTAATAAAGATGGAGAAAAACCTTTAACTGTGTGCACTCGGGTTGGAGTGCTCTAATTGCTGTAGTTACCTGGGGAGACTGAATCCTTGCACCACATGTGACCACTGTTCACATTGTTCGAGTGCTACTAGGTCGATAGTCATTATAAACAAGTATCGAAAGAAGTATGTAGCACAACCCTTTATTAGACATTTTCACGATTTTGTGTATTGGATTGGAAGCTTCGCGTAAAATTTTATACAAAAACGTTTTTATTACAAAATGTATTTTTAATTATTACAATATTTGTTATCTAGTCTCAAAAAACAGTTTATATAAATCAGCAACCCTATTCATTATATTTTTATCTTTGAATAGGGAAGTCGAAATACACTTGATTGCATTGCTAATAAAATAATTTATATATATTTCCTTTGTAAATAGCAACTAATTGTTTTCTGAAAAAATTAGTTGCTATTTACAGAGAAAAACTGTAGTAAGTTTTTGTTTAGTAAATGTTTTACATTTATTTCGACACGATATAGTCAATGATTTCAGTCCAGTTATAAGCTAGAAATCATGGCAACAGCTGCTAGTGTATGGATAAAGTGAAGTAAAATATATGATCACTTGTTACTTCCACTCGCATAATGTGGACAGTGAGTACAGATGTGGAAAGAAAGTTTCATCTTACACAATACACATGTCGATGCGGGTGGGTGCAAGATGCTCGGTAGTTCGCCGAGTTTGAATCATTACTAATTACTAAAATCGGAACGAAAATAACTGTTACATTGCCATGCCATGATGCTAGCTCAATGAGGAGTCGATTCAGATTGGAAAAATCATATTCGAACCGCAAAAAAATATTATCTGCAGTAAAAATATATATTTCTGTGTAACCTCTATAAAACACGAACGTGTATATATTGCAACAAAAATTCACTCTACACAAAACAGAAATTTTTGATTCAGACGAATGGAACTTTTCTAAAATGTGGATATTGTTTGATCTGTTTGTTTGGTACCTTACCTGTTGGCTGTAGAATCATGACTGGTGTTTGCATATTGGGGAGCGGGAATATTCCTGCAACTCTCAGTCATATTTACTGACTATTATCAATAGCCCAAAATGTTTACACTAAACCAATACTGGGCAAACAAATCATCAAGCGTATCGTACCAGAATTTCGGAATTAGAAATTCAAATATGATCAAATATCAAACAAAATATCATAATAATTTGTCTAAATGAGCGATGAATTAATTTCATTTACGTGAGAGTCAGATATCATGGTTTAGAATTATACATTACTAGCTGATGCCCGCAACATCGTTCACGTGGCCGAACAATTTTTGGATAACAGAAAAAGTTTCATTGAATTTCGTCCAGTAGTTTCGAAGATTAGCGTGTACAAACAGACATACACAATCTGTGTGATTTGTCCTAATATATTTATTTATTTTATTTAAAAAAAGTTACTCAAATAACATTTTTTTAATAAAACAACTATTATTGCCTAAGGCATGCGATGAGGCAGAAATACATAAATTAAATCACAAATAATTTTATTTAGATGTCAGGTATACGAACGCTAAAAATGAAATCAATTCTATCCACGTTCAGCACATCACTACGTCCAAAAATGTTTTAGCAACAAAAGACGCTACCCTTAATCCTCGAGAGGGCAGCGAGCATACGTCGTTTGGAATCTCCAGCCAGCGTCATTATAAAACACCGACCGCAATGTGGATTCACTTTGAGAAATGGAGACCGGCTTTGAAACACCTGGGCCCGTGTATAGAGTAACTTTGCTATCAGAGCGCGCGCAATCAATGAAAATCTTATGCAGACACTATTGCTATTATTTTCATGTTAGGTTAGATCTTTGTTAAGTATTCTTGATCATTGAAATGTGAGTGTGAAATGGATTTAGATTATTTTGGTAAGAAAATCTAATGTAGCCATAAAATTATTTATCAATGCTCTTTTGAAATTTGTTTTAAAATCGCTTTTATTTGTTGACCAAACTTCATGAATAAATAATTCCAAATGATCCTTTCTCCATGTATCTAAACAGACTTTACATATTTTAAGAAAGATTATAAGATAAAAGTACTTTTCTTAAAAGAATGCGAAAAGCGTGGAATGCGAAAGAAAAGCCATTCATGGATTAGTTGAAAGAAAATGAAGGATCGTGTCTTGTAGGGAGGCAAACTCGGTGGCAGCGGATAGATGTAAATAAAGACTGCTATATATTAGTATTATAGTAGGAGCAAAAATAAAAGGAACATGTACTTGTAACTTAATTATTAATACGTAACGGTAATACACTAAGAGAACTCGCGACGGTGGTCGGATGATGGGCAAGGGACTCGTACACACAAGCTAACAGTTAGCACTACTATACTAGAGAGTTATATATAGAACGTACTAATATTAATGTTAGACAAAGTTAATTAAGACAATGCAAACACAAAATTCTCATTAGTCATTAAAACAGACAATTATTATTCACGTTATACCTACATAAGTAGATTACCGAAGCATACGGAGCTGACAGAGTGCCGTGCTCTACAAATAATAGTCACTTGAAGCCAGGGCCCATCTCATAGTCACGGCGCGCTATCTATGTAGCTGCCTGCTACCCTCTTTTTACCTCCGACGCCAAGTCACTTACATTATATTTATAACTTAAACACTTGAAAATGTTTGCTACATTCCCTGTTTGAAATTTACTTTTATTTTATTCCAAGAAGAGCATCTGATATAAATTGTGTTTTCTGAAAACTTTTAAAACACTAAATGTATTAGACTCGTAAACCTTTTCAAAATAAAGAAATCTTAAAAGTTATTTTGTTGTTACAGTTGCGCTTTTACGAATTGGCTTTAATAGCAGTGCAGTTTCAGAGTAAAATATTGTTTTCATAAAACATGAAGTTGTAAAATAGTTTTCTCAGTTAAACGTCGGTTCTCTATTTGTATTTTTTACATCGGCGTTAACGCGTTTGGTATTTGTTCAGTCTGAATAGTGAGGCGTGGCGGTCGTGGACGAATAAATACGACTTTTCGCGTTTGTGCTACAGTTCAAAGCCTCTGATGAGGGAGCCACCGCCGGATTTTCAGCCAAATAAAATATTTAGACTTTCAGAGCCTTGCAAAGATTGGACAGATATTCGGATACAGACTTCGCAAATATTCACTACAAGCCTATAATGCTAACATGAATATTTGCTGTTTATCCAACTTTATTATAGTTTATTATGTTGTGATGTGTATTCAGGCGTTAGAAAACGGATGAAAGTAGTCTTGTCTCGTGAATTTATTTAATCTAAGGTGATGAAGAAGCTTGGGTTACTTTGTTTCTATGTCTAAGAAATAGGTCAAACGGACACAAAAATATTAACTGTCGTATTTCTTTTTTAATAATTACAACGAATAGAACATCAGTATGTTGCGTACGTTAATTTTATAATTTTAGTACTAAAATACCTAAAACGGTATCATAAATACAAGTTTCAACAACAGAACACCTCTGTAAATGCTAGAAGAGAGTTTAGTCAGTAATTACCGCCGCAAGCCACACTCCACCCAACAGGAGGATAGCATCTAACCAACGCCCTCTTTAATTTTGTTTACCACAGGTGCTCTTGCTAACTCTGTCGAACGTGTTAGCTCGGCCGGGACAGTTTGTAGACTCATTTTAGTGGACCCTGCTTCAAAATCAATTTCCTCGTTAAAAGTACTCGCGATGCAATTTAAATCGAACTTGTTTTTAAAGGTGTGTTATCGACAAATCGATTCCGCTACGAAGTTCTAAATTTTATTGAATACATTGAGTTGTTATGTGAATTTGTTAGCTCTCTAGTACTTCAAATTTGCTGATATTTTACAAAGTAACCCTGTATAAAGAAATATTATCGTATACATTGTCAATTTGTCATCCCTTTCCCATACGTGACGAGTTAGTCCGTGGGGCAATGGTTAACGAACCGCGTTTAGTTAGAGGCGTGCTGCGTGTGCCGGTCGACACCGAAGTAAACATGTTGCCATCGACCCCACGCGCGCACATAACAGCTATTCTGAGTAATTTAAAGCGACGATGGCACATGGGTTAAGCGCTTGTTGAACTAAAAGTCCCAGATTCAAATCCTACACGTGCCACATGAATTTGTATACTAATTTGACTCATTGAAAATTCGTAATCGTAACGTAAATTCGTAACCTGTACACTAGTCGACTCTTCGGTATATCTCTCTTCTATATATATATATATATATATATATATATATATATATATATATATATATATATATATATATATATATATATATATTATAGTTATATATATATATATTCTCAATCGTAAACAAGTAACACTAACACAAAATTTTATATATATATATATATATATATATATATATATATATATATATTATAGTTATATATATATATATTCTCAATCGTAAACAAGTAACACTAACACAAAATTTTATCATTTTAAAATTATCTTCCCTAATAATATTTATTATACGTAATAGTATTCCGGGTTTCCATTATATCTAACTTTATTTCCGTTAACTTTGCCTTAAACGCACCACTCCGGAACTTCAAATTTTATAATTAAGTTTTGAAAATTTATGTATGAAAATTTTGCTTTGATATATGAACGAGAAGAACGCTTGACGAAAAATACATTATTTTTCGTTGAGGACACGGTAATCGTTTCTGAATTTAGAATTACGAATATTGTTATTAATATAAATATTAGAATATTAAAATACATTTGAAAAAATAATTAATATATCAATTATTTATCGCCATTATTTAAGGTGGGTTGCATCGTTAACTTTAACACGCGCTGAAAAACGCAAACTACGCCATTTTATCTAAACGACAGCAGCGCAAGGGTTAAAATTAACGTCAAATTCACCCATTGTTAAAATGTGTACTATGTGTTTTTTAGTGTTTTTCAGTTTCTCTGGGCGTAGCTAGTATAATAAGTGCGAAAATTCGCGACGATGTGTGTGTGTATGTTTGTTACTCTTTCAAGCAAAATATACTGAACGGATTGTTATGCAATTTAGTATATGGGTAGAGTATAACCTGGAATAGGGCATTTTTATCCCGAAAGCCGAGGTCCAGATAGTTTTTCATATACACGTTAGGACTCGTAAAAAAAGGAGTGTATTTACTTAAATTCTCGTCACGTCCGTAAATGTAATCATAGTTTGTAATGGTGCATGAAGCCCGATATTCATCGATGCACGTGTCATTACCCGCGAAAAAATTAACACAATCGAAATCAAATTGTATCGTTTTATCATCGCTTTCATTTTATTCCCCGCTTCATCCCCCATGCGACACGTGTACGAATTTTTTTACATTTTGTTGGATCCAGCAGGAGAACAGTGTAATATGTTTCGATTACCGTTGCTCTGGCTACGAATGGATTGAAAAATGTGTGTGTTCTGACAAAAAATACGGAGGCGGAAAGGTAAGTTGTTAGGTATGTGTTTTATCGACCAAATAAAAAACTAAATTGTGATGAATTGCGAAGGGCTTCATTCAATGTTTAGAAAATGTCAGTGAGTATAAAGTATAATTATACTAAATACTAAATTAATGAATATAATGAATTAACTCTTTGTTGTGGTACATTATACTATAATAATTAATGATAGAAAATATAATACAATTGGCGGTCTTGCCGTTATAAGCGATGTTTTCCAGAATACTTCCAGAATAATTTAACATGGCATACTTTTAATTATCATAATAATAGTTACGCACAATATTAATTTGACATAATGTTTTAGGCACAATTTTTAACGCCTATACCTACCATAATCATAACAATTTTTGGCATAATATTTTAAAGCTTATTATAGCGACTTATGGGTAGCCCAAGGGCCTACTGCTACACTATAGCTTTATACAAATCAAAATTATGATAAAATACATTCGCCTAAACTCTAATTATGTTAATTGAAATGGTATGCCAAAAAACAAGTAATTGAAAATAGTATTATGTCAAAAAAATATATGCCTAACTTGTTATGCTAAATTAAATTAGGATAAAAAATGTAAATCGAAACGAAAAAAGGGATCCCTTGTAAATGCATGAAAATAGAGCGAACATATGAAACATTTCAAAAAACAACAACGTTTCAAACGATTTATCAAATTAAATATCTATGAAACTACACGAAATAAAAAATGGTAACGGCTAGTTGACCAGTCAACCTGATACACGGCAGTGGTCCCCCGAAGTCTTATAAGTTTAAGAGTTGGGATTAAAACCTTGCACATCCAGAGTTACTCCACGTTCTCGGATTTACGTCCAACATCTTATTAAGCAAATAGGTCGAGATTGATTTGCATGTAGTGGTGTGTGAATTAGTGCCTTAAGTCAAGTAGCCACTTCCGAATTGCGGCTGCTCAAAGCAAATTGTTGATTTTAACGGCTAATCAACTCTTCGTCTAATGTTACTACAGTGGCTTACAGTACATAATCGTATTGATTAAATATAGTTAATACTCATGTTATATAGGTAGGTAGAATCTTGATTCATATTGCTTGCCACACCATAGGTAAACCTATTTAACCTCGACGTCAATTATGTTAATGACTGGAAATGACAAAACATTATGATAAATCTCAATTATTTAATGAATGGTATTATATAATCTTTAAGAATAACTATGTATATGTGTAAACTCAAACAGATATTATTTTATTAGTATGCTAAATGCAAAAGTTACTTTGATTATACTTGCGTTCGAAGCGGAATATGCCAACTGTCGCAATTTTACAAACTGTAAATTTATTTACGACTACTAAAGTCATTTAGGTAGGTAGTTGGAGAGTGTTACTATTACCCGACTAACGTTTTCCGGGATTATGTTATTCAGCCCGATCTAATTGCCCTGGGCAAATTGTCCCGCTGATTATTAGGTATATTAATTTACGTGGAAACGGAGGGATCAAATCAAATAGTGTCTCGGGTTTGCTAATGAATTAAAGTTACATTTGTGGGGCAAAAGGTGAGCCCACGGTGCTTTAACTTTTTTTAGATTAGACTGCAAATTTGGATAGAAGTGAAACATGTGTGTAGGTTACATTAAATTTTGTTTCATAATGTTATATATTATTTACATTAAATAAAAATAAACAAAATATTTAAATACTTATTTTAAACCCAGGTAATTACTCTACTAAAAAATAATTACGTGTCAGTCTAACAACAAATTTATATCGATTTAAACTCTTCTCAGCTTTCTGGTTATAATGAAACCTATTACTTAGGAAACAAAGCTTATTATAGTATTGACGACTATCTCGAATATACATTTTAATTATAATGTTACTATAAATGAATATGAAAATTACACTTTCATTGACAAATTATATTTAAGTAGACTGCGACACAAACATTTGTAGCTACTTCTACAAGCATGTATGAGATGACCACTGCACGGCGCTATGAACAAGATTTTCACGCCTGCGCCACACGGCCGACACTGCATTTCTGCGAGCGTTGGGGCAGGTCGAACATATTTATGCAGTGGACCCCTGGCGGCAATCGGCGTAAAATAAATCGCAATTTGTGATTGGTTATCATCATTTCTTATACGATTAAAATGTTAATTTTGGTAAAGCTGTCAAAATATAGTCTGATTTTCTACTACAGTTCGAGTTTCATTTCTGCACTATATCTACTCTCCAACACATTAAAACAGATATTAAAATTAAATTATTATTGATAAATTACAATTATATATTTTAAATAGTAATAATATAAATACTATTTTTCTATGAATTTAAATTGAATTGAGACCGCAATTTACAATTTATAAACATTCATTTTGAGTGCGACCTCCTCTTATCTCATGTCGCTGTGCCTGCCAGGGTACATAAATATTTTTTAATATATTCAAATTCAAAATTATTTATTCAATTTAGGATGATATACATCACTTATTGACGTCAAAAAAATTACTTAAACTAAGTCTATTGTCGGCTTCCAAAGCGCAGGTGAAGAAGAAGCGGCGCAAAAAACTTCACCGCAGCCTTTTCTCCAAGGACGTCAATTAACAAATATAGGTCTTATACATATATTAAAAATTAGGAGGACGAATTTACATCATTATTAAAAATGACAAAATTTGAATAAATAAATAAAATAAAAGTTGTATTTCCAATAAAATTATTATTGAAATTTGTCACACAAAATATATATATAAATAAAAAGCTAAATGTACAAAACGTACGTAATAATGTCATAAATCAATTACATATGTTATGAGGATACTGCGCTATGTCGTTCACATAATCATCAGACTTGTAATATGCCTTTTTACAAAGTACTTCTTTTATATAATTTCTAAATATAATTTAACACCATGTCAACTTCATGGTATGCAAAAAAAAAAGGGTATTGAAATATCAGGTTGTCGCAGTCTATCTCCGAATCACTTGCTGAAGGAAATAACTTTTCTGTAATGATTTCTTGTGAGTTTACGTAATAAACTTATCCTGAACATTTTTCAGCCTTTAGTGGTAGAATATAGTTATTTTTAAACGTGCAGTCGATTTAAAAAACTGCAATATTCGGTTCGAATATTAAGTGACGTGAATATAGCGAGAAAATAAAGTTCATGTTGATTTTTTAGTTGTCGCATCACTTAATGTATGGCGCGCTGCCGAGGGTCGCCATGGGAGGAGCCTCGCAAACTTGCGTAACAAAATATTCCATCGTAACCGAGTGGAGTTATATGAAATGGCATTTCTGTTGTAGTTAGTTTACAAATTTCCGAATGTTTTACTTAAAATTGCTGTACGTAACACGTTCTTACATTACAACGATCTTGTTACTAGTAATTGATGATATTTAAATTATTTGCATACAATCAAGTTTTAAATTCAAAAGTATGCACGGCTGAGCGGGATTATGGTATGGTCGATGCTATTAGTAGGAAATTAGTTTAAAAGTGGGGTGGCAAACTTAGGGGCACGGGTAAGACGTGGGTCGAGCTTGTTACTCGGTCATATATATGTATAAACCAATATTTCCAACAAGCTCAATCCTCGGCTTCGCCCGCGTGAATTTCACTGAAAAAGCCGATTATTAACTTTCACCCCCCATTATAGTCATTTGGGGCTTGATTTATGAAAAACAAGTTCAATTGTTTGAATGGGAGCCTTTGACTATAAGCATACCAAATTTCATCAAAAACGGTTTAGCGGTTTAGCCGTAAAAGCGTAACTAACAGAGAGACAGATTTTCGCATTTATAATGTTGGTATGGATATGGATTTAAAATAAAATAAACAGAAAGACATAGCTTTTCAGTAGTTTTATACGCAAAAAATTGAAATGTACGTTGGAAATAAAACCAGAAATATTCAAAGAATATCGTATAAAAATTTCTCATACGTTCGTAATACTTAGTCCTTTTATAGAAAAAGAAAAGGAGATAAAGATTATATGCAACACATGCATATCACCGCAATGCAGTTGTTATTCAACATTTTGTGCGTTACATTACGTTCTGGCAATAATTTTAAGTAATTTTTTCGCTTTTACGAATCTAACAGTACTCGAAATGTTTAATAATAGTCGTGGCTTTTGACGTTTGTTTTCGGTAAATGGTTATAAAAAAGTTATCTTAAACTGGTCGATATTTATAATAAGGGTGGGTTGCACCATCAACCTTGGCTTTAACTGTAACGTTCGCAGAAAAACTCAAAGTACGCCATTTTGTCTAATGGTCAGCGGCGCACAAGGTAATATCAACAAGGTTAAAAGTATAAAATATTTACTGCTCGCTCGTATTTACCTAGTATTGAAAACTAATAAGTTATTACTAATTTTGTTTACGAACTTTTCTTTAGACTTGTCATTTTGACCAAGCGACCTCGACGGCCGCAACGTAATCTGCACTATATTCCACTTTGTCGTTTTTGAGGAGCTTTTGACATATTCATGATTGCATTTCTTCAATATAAACCATACGAGTAGCAGGAATGACAGGCTGGATGGATGAATGGCGTCACTGGTTTGCGAGTCCAAAAACTATTTTCTGGCCGACCATACGATATATGACATGACACGAAATTTCATAGCCAACCACAAAGAAGATTAGCTTCAGATCTTCTTCTATTTCCAATCTTTCACAACATAAGTAATTTCGTTCGTTATGTTTTGGAGTCTTGTGTCTCTTTGCTGACGCTGAACGTATTAAAAATAAAATAAAAATCCTTTTAATTCATTCACTATAAAGTGTACAAAGATACATTGTTAGGTATTGTAATTTAATTTTGTGTATTATACTATGACTTAGTACGAACTTTAATTATTCAGTCAGCATTTCAGTTATATCAGTCAGTTTCTATAACTCGATAATCTCAATTAAATTTTAATAAGTTTTCCAATGAAGAGAATAGACGGGAAGGGACAGGTAATGTGTGTATAAACCACGAGTGCGTCGACATCTTTTCGGCTTAAAATACTCAATTAACGGTTAGAAAGATTACCGCATTCGCCTTCCGAGTTTTAATATCACACAAAGTAAAACCGCTAATGGAAGATAAGTCGCTGGTTTTATCTGACTTCACAATTTCTTGTGCATTTTCGCGTTTTCAAAATTATGATAAAATATTTAATGCTCGCTCGTATTTACTTAGGATTAAAAACTAATTACAAAACACGATAATAACGGACTTTCACTTCTTTGTGCTAATTTTGTGTGTATTAATTTAGGTTATTGATTTCGGAAAAACATTACGTCATTTCGAAATGGCGATCATACAAGTGTAGTTTAAAAAATGTTTTTTTCTTTACGGTCAGTTGCACCAGTTTTAATTTAACATTGATTTTCACGTGCGCGGCGCTGAATTTAGACCACATGGTGTACTTGAAATTTTTCTACGCTCGTTAAAGTTAACATCAAAGTTGAGTTGTTGTTGAGTCAGCCCGCCCTTAGAAAAAAGTTTGCCAAATAATATTTGGAAATAGCCTAAATATCGTGACTTGTTAGATTTCGTGACTAAACAAGCCATTTCGCTCTGTACGGGAGAGCCTCGATCTCCATAATATTTGCTTGAATGGACGGCGCCATACATCGGCTAATTGAAATGTATTCAAAAGATTGCATGGAGATTGGCATTTAGGCCATTTTACTAAATGGGCTGCTAGTACACAGTTGCCGATCAGAAGTCTGACTTATGTTGGATACATTATTTCCACCAATAATATAGCTAATTTGTAACCGAATTAAGGAATGAGATGTGCAATCTGTGGTAGTAAGTGGTTAAGTAAAATACATGAATATATATCATATTACGTCAAATAAAAATTGTATAACTAATGTAAGTAATAAGCCGATATAGGAGAAAGAAAATGTTAATGTGCATACACACACTCAGTTTTAATAAATTTTAGAGGCATGTGGTTCCCGCCCTAAAATGAAGACGGCTGGCGGCAATCGTCCGACAATCGTAGCCGAATGTTAACACAAAATTTTCTTTGCGCATAACCGAACACCAAATAGTCACAGCCAGAATAGAGAATGTAAACGTGCTCAGACGAGAAAACAGTTTTTATTTATTATATTTTATCAGTTTATAACGTAAAGCTTTTTATAACTCTGAGCACGAGATTTGATTAACCATGTCGGCGATGCGGCCCGCAATAAAACATTGGCTTTTAAACGCGCCAGGAATAATTAAAATATCCTGATAAAATTATAAATTTTAATACGAATGCTTGCAGTAGAAGTTAAATGAATCAGGACAATTATAAAGGGATTTCGTACTGCTCGGATATCAGATTTTGCGATCGCAAGCGGGTCCGATTTGTTTGAATACTACTGGCCCGTCCCGGCTTCGCTTGGATAAAAACAATACTATGTAATCTAAATTATGCATGGAGAAAACCGAACAAAAATTAGAATGTTTTTGAGTTCATCGCGTATAGACAGACAGACTCGACAGGGGGACTTGTTTTTATAATATGTAATAGGATAATAAACAAGACGAGTTAATTCTCGTAATCGCTGTTGACTTTTCGCATCTAAGTACCTATATCTTTTTATATAATACTATAATTTGAAATTTGATGATGACCAATTTAGTAACTGAAAATGGAAGCACTCTAGTTGAATCTATTGGTTTTTAGACGAATGTGTAATCAAATGTATATTGCATGAAGAACAATTTCACTAAACACTGAACTTAACATTAAACATTAAATTGAAATAATAATAATAATAAGTCCAACCAAATTTCAATCCATAGATCAGTACTTCTATCCATTTTTCTGCAATAAGTTTAGAGAGCTGAACTGGCATGAAGCGAAAAAACCCACATCAACTTCTTTTCTTTGGCTGGCGGTCATTTACTTTTTTAAGACTTGCGCAGGCGGATATGACCCTATATTTCTCTTTTTCTGTAACCAATGTCTGGTATCCAGGTAGTAAAAATGTGAGCCAAAAAGCCGATTTAATAATTACATTCCGATTCGGTCACAAAAATCGGCGCTATATTATGAAAGGGGTTTGGGAATTCATCTCTCGCTCAACGCGGTCGCCTTGACACAAAGGAATGGCCTGTCAGGGTTTCGATTTAACGTTTTCCCGGAAGATGTCAAGGTAGTTGTATATAAATAAACGACCTGCCAAAATGTATATACAATTGATGGAACTATTCCTTTAACATTCATTCGCTTGCGTTCCGAAGCAAACAAAGTTTTTAAATTTTGTAGTTTCACCATTTTTTGCATAAACTCGATTTAGCTTACATATTCTTAGGAATTATTTTAATTTGTATTCATATAAATTGCACGGTTAATATGAGCAGCAAGGATGATGTGATAAATGGTAAGTATGTAATTTAGAACGAAATGGACGGCAGAGAGAAGGATGTATAGAGCACTACGTGATGAAATGAGGTCCAACAGGTCGACAGTGGTCGCAGCCTGGAAAAATATGGTAGCAATGCAGTATGTTATTGTAAACATAATATTGACTTTATTATACTGCTTTTAGTAATAAAACTGATTACAGTTTAAATAGATATATCGATAGTTTCAGTGGTTAAAAAAGAAATAAAGAAAAATATTTATTAGGTTATAAATTATGTTATTCTACATATAATTCATATAAATACTACTACATATACTACTACAAATAGTACTACAGTACTATACAATTTTTAATAGACAGATGCACCATATTATACTTCGCTCTGCATTGTGTATTGTCATGAAACAGTACACTGGTCTTACGTGAATACCAAATTACAAAATACAATATACAAAAACAAACAAAAATGTTTAAATCGAACTTACATTTAGTCTGTAATAAATAAACAATGAAGGTGTGAAACAAAATTATTTACATATCAGGCTTACGTAAGTAGATATAAATAACATGATGTAATACGTACTTGTGAATTCAATTACAGATGGAATAAGGGGAACAACTGACTCATTACAAATTAACGATCAATCGGTGTTTTCTACACGCTCCCCGCACTCTGGCCCTCGGGAAATCAGTAGGGAGAAGGTACCTTACTATACAATACTAACGCGCACCTATAGCCCATTCTCACCGTATGCCATTATGTAACCTTGTTTATTGCGATGTATTTTTAAGAAATAGGCGCACTTTTCCTACTTACAGTTCTTTCAACAACTTTATTTATTGTACTTTCAACTTGGTTGGTTTATTTATTGTATTTACGTTCCAAGCACAGTAAACTAGGAATATTATAGAAGGTGTCATTTTGTTAAGAGTTTTTAATAATATTTTCTTAATCTAGCAGTTAAATCCCGACCCTAATGTCTTCGTATTGAATAGAAATGAATACGACTTTTTGAGTTGAGACTTTTGTCGTGCACAACTGACTTGTGTTGCTTTATATTTTGTATTTCGTGTCTTTAACCACTCGGCTAATTGAAGTTTGGTTGAAAGACATTGTTCGATGCAAGATATAATCAGTACTCTGCGAAATAACCCAGAGTCATTGTTTGACAAAATACTTTTATAGCAGTTACATATAGCAATTGTATTGTGGATGTACACTCCTCGTTTTTTGCACATATGTTTGGCTAAATATTGTAATATATTTGTGAATCGTCCTCGAGAATCTATCGAAGTAATTCATTCAGAATTACTTCGATAGATTCTCGAGGTTTCATTTGTTAAAATGGAGATATCAATGCTTGTTGGGTCAGGGCTGCTTAGCTTAGATGCCGGTGAACATGATAGCCGTTGTGGAGAACAATAGTTCTCTCTGTGATAACACGCCGGTGTCACAAACGGGCACTATGCATTCTCTAGAACTGGCGCTAGCACGAACTAATTATACGATATCTCTTAGTTCACAGGGCTGTGTTAAGGACAAGTTCTGCTACATCCCCGCCGCATGATTGCCTTTAGTAAGATGTGAACAAGCGGAAACCAAACGCTCGGATGCCTCTCCGGGATTGTTAATGGAGATTATATTATGAATACACTATTAATATAATCTGCCTGTTGCGGAACTGCATTTGGCCAGCTTAGGGAAATTGCGTTTAGATTTGAATGAAAATTGTAAACTTAATTTGTACCGTTAATTAATACCTTGGTATAAGAGGGACGTGTGTCCGAAATGTTCCATGTTATGATTGTTTGAATATTTGAAAATCCTTCTTAGGATAATATTTGTTGTCATGCAGAATATTCCCTTTTTAATATTTAGACAATTATTCTAACAATTATATGTTCTTACTACTAGGTCAACAACGTTGGAAAAATATTTTTCCTTAGACCAAAATAATTACTTCTACGATTAGAAAAAAAAGATAATAAATACTTACATGGTGTATAATATCTGTAGCAGCATAAAAACTCTCATGCGGGTCGGGTCGTTTCATCATGTAGGGACGGGGGAATTCAGGATCCTCGCATATTTCTGGGGACAATCAAACGGTCGTTAAAAAAAACGTAGTCAAGAAAATACATCAAGCTGTTCAAAATCAGATAACTTATAACTTCATTGCAGAGAGTATTGAAACTTTTGCTGCAAGATAAATAAATATTTTATGAAAGTTGTTCGGCGATCCAAGGGGCTTAATCAAGTATTCCTGACTTCTTCCTAAATAAGTCAAAACTTTATTTTGGTTTCTTTTGAGACTGTAATATCTTACAACATTATTACAGTCGCAATAAAAATTGTGTGATATAATTTGATCAGCTAAAGGAGAATTTATTTTCCAGGGAGTTTTATAAATCTTGTATTATTAATTTACAGTTATAGCAGCTGTAATCCGATTCGAATAATTCATACTAATTATACCAAATAAATGGAAAACTCTTAATTGTGATGAAATTTGGTTCCAGCATAGGCCAAAGACCTTGCGATTACTTAAAAGTACTAAAATTATTTAAAAAATTATTTAAAAAAGAACTTGTATCATATTTGAGCAACTTATTAAATCTTGTCTTGAATATTAAATTTATTTTACTGAAATGTTAAAGTGATATAACACTATACTTTATTACCGATATTGAAGTAAAATGACGTACGTACGACGTTGTTAACCAAGTTAGTGTAGCTTAATGTAGTGGATAGGTATTTTATCGTGTACTTGCTGATGTAACTGTTCGTTAAACTATTTTTTGGTGCTAAATGTACATATTGTGATTTTATTTATATTCCCACAGCTAATTTGAATTCGCCGAGTTTGGTTTTATTTTCATCTTTTTCGCTACGTCTGGCGCTGTCTGTACGTGGTAGATGCGAGAGTCATCTTGATATACCCTTTTTGTTAGTAAATTGGAGAGAGAAAATGTATAATACACATGTCCTAAACGTGAAATGATGTAGTACTCGCCTAAAATACAATTTAATACCGCAGATTCAAGCCTTTGTACATTTACATATTTCAGCACTGTACACTAAGTAAGTGAAGTGAAATGAATATGATCCGGCGAATAAAAGTACAAAAACATCGCGAGGAAATGGATAAGCGAAGCTTAACAATAAAACCAATAATCCATTGTGTAGATTCATCACAGATATCGGTATAATAAGACAACTGGAAATACCAGCTGCTTTACGGCTAGATACGGAGGCCCACGACTTTCACCGCGTTCATTATTGCTACTACCGGGGCCGCACTAAGGAAATTCTAGGGGCCCCTTTTCGGCAGTAGACTTCGAAATTAAAAGTAATTTAAATAAAAGTAATTTTTTGACGTCAATAAGTTATGTATATCATCCTAAATTGAATAAAGAATTTTGAATTTGAATGTAGAACAAAGTCCGTGTCTGTTTCTCTCAAAAACAACTAAACAAATTTTCATGCGTTTATTCGACGACAATCGATAGTTTGATTCCTGACTAAGGTTTAAGTCTATAATTTATTATATTTTTAATGGAGCGAAACAGAGACGGGCCGCTAGTTCCAGGTTGCGTTCGGGTTTGCATAAGACTAAAAAATCAATGGTACAGCTTTTAAGTTTCGGTCAACTTCAAGAATGCTGCATATGCGAGTTCTTTGGCGGAACCAACTGAGTCATGCTTAATGAAAGCTAAAAATGAAATGAAAGCTAAAACTTTGTATTTATAAAATTTTGGAACACCGAATGACAAAATTGAAAATATTACAGGCCCGGTGCCTCTTTTCAACGTGGGCCCACACGGGATAGGATCCCGACTTACGGTTAATCCAGCGCTGTCCAATACTTGTTATCTTGATGGGTTTTAAATTGGAATTGCAAATTATTTTTGCATTATAAAGGATTTTCAATATATCAGATCTTCCTGTCGACGGGCTACAACAAAGCGAGTAAATATTTCTACTGTATAGCGGTTGAAGTAACTACTTTTGTTCATTAAATTACCTCTCTGACCTCATTAATAAGTTTGTAATTTATTCATATTGAACTGTTGTTAGTAAATCGAATTGAGATTTGAAAATTACATTTCATGTATCGGTAAATACCGGAATCGGATGTTGGTATTCACATGTAAGATCAATTATTAATTTGTAACCAACTCGTCTTATGCAATGTTAAAAATACAGTTATATACTACTGTTCAAAAGTAATCTTTTTAACCGTAGTTATAAGAATTAAAGAATGTTATAATATAAAAATAGCTGAAGCAAAAAAACTGGAAAACTTATTCGTCCCAAGTTGTCTTTTTTGTAACATTTTGCGGTGGACTATGTACCGTGTAAAATAGGTAATGAGAAGAAAAAACACAATTACATTTCTTGGAACCTTTTAACATTTTTGCTTTTGTTCGGAGCAGATTTTAAATGTTTACAGCATGGCGTTCTGGGTTGTAGTTTTAATGCATACTGTAGCAGCAATGCGGTCTATATCATTATTTGTGCACTAGTGTGTGTCGGCAATTAGTACAGACGTAACTACTCTGTACAGATCAGTCAATACTAAGTACAAACACACTAAAGTTATTAAATGAAATCTGCTATAATGGTTGATCAGATATTTGCAGGATCATTGAAATAGTAGATTGTTAGATAAGGAACAAAGGTAAATACACAACACAATTTTTTAAAACTTATTATAATCCATGTATATTGTGAAAAATTGGCTGGTATTTAAAAAGAATATAATCATATAGAAAGATAACTGAAAATATCAGAAATAGGTATTTGAAAATAAACCAGCTGAACTATTAGACTTTAGAGTGTCCTTAAAAGAACTCCAAGATGGCGGCTCGTTACGACACCGGACTTCCGCCGGACGCCATATTGTTGCGCAGCATATTGAGATGACGAGAAGAGCAGATAATAGCTTGGCTATCTTACGTCCGCGACCAGTATCTGTTTATTGGATCTTCTCATGGATCTTGCTTGCTTTGTTTCATGTTTTGTTTTCCTACTTCATAATCTACAGCGGCAGGTTCAGGGGTTTTGTTAGTTGATTGCATTGTATCAGGAGGTCTGTGACCTGTTTGATGTTATCACAGACAAATTTGGGCGACAATATCTGTTTTTGTAATTATCCCCTTTTCATTTCCGCTTTAGGATTTATCTTATTCTTCATTTCGAATTTAATTAATTGATTAAAGTTTTTATTACACGTTGACCTCGGCCAACTCAAAACATGTGCAAACTCTCAGTTTGCACGTTTGGGCATGATCAGTAGTCAAGAATGAAAGCCATGTTTGCATAAATTGGAAATCATAATTCAGCATAAACATACACACGTGGATCAGTGTCTCATGTCACTATCACATCGCGATTGCCGCACTACACAAATTACCTGCTTTCAGAATGAACCTGTATTTTAAAAAGTGTGCTCGTTAAGGAATCATTAGGCCGTTTCGTCTGGAGTGCTTTGCGGCGAACAACTTGCGATTGTCAGGGACCCTAGAGGCGGGTCGGGGAGGATAACTAGTCCTAGAAAAACTTAACGAAACTGAGGCTTTCAGCTTTGAAGAGACCTAATTTGTAATTTTATTATTGTTGGTGGAATCTTGAAGATTGTTATTGTAGCTTAATTTGGTTTTGCATGGGCAGAAAATTTATTTGTTTTTAATAAATTACATAGCACATATTCAGCGCATGGAAGTAGGTACTGGAAATAACAGAAGGTATACTTATACTTAAAATCGTGAATGTGTTTTTTTTTTGACAGAAATATTTAAAATTCTTGTAAATATGTTTCAATCTCGTGAAAGTTAATAGTTTTTCCATATTAGCCACGATTATTACCTTTTCTTTTGGAGTACATAATTTATTAATTATTTATAACTTTAAAGCATCTGTGTAAAAGTAGACATGCAGGTTGATTAAGTATAGTCAATTAGCACAGTATTTCTTAATTATTAGTTTACGGTACATTTCGGCAGACTATTTTGGTCAACATAACATATGTTAGAAAAAAAATTATCTCGCGGTTTTACAATATTTTATTAATTCGCTGTATCTACGATAATATAAATGTGTGATTGCAGCTATTTCGCTCCAGTTTCAGCCCCTGGTGAATCCATTGTCAGCTTACTTTGTTCAGCCGGCAAGTCTCCAGATTCTCGGTTTTACAAAATCCGCTGAGAATAAAACTTGAAGTAATAAACATTTGCTACAGCGAAAGTTTGAAATTTTAGAAATAATCCAGAATTTTGCACAGACTTTCAATACCAATGCAGTTATGCAACAAACTGCTATACTGCATAGCGATGTATGCACGCAACATTACGAGAATTCCGCATCGGTACCAGGGGCCCGATTCTCACGCAATCGAAGTTCATATCATTAATTTTCTCAATTTTTTTCGAAGGTTAAGCAAATATACAATGGGAAAAATAGTCAATAATAATAATTGATTGATGCATTGAATCGAACTCTTTCAATTGTGACTTTTTAGTAAGAAACCGTGCTATGTTAAACATTCTAAAAAAATGAAGAAAATTGTCGAAATGAACTTCGATTGTGTGAGAATCGAGTCCCAGAACTTAGGTACAGTAAAACAGGAATTAAAGATCCAATAAATAATAATGTGAAGTATTCACGATCCGATCGCTTTGAGATTTGCTTAAGTATCATATGTGGCGCAAGACCCTGAATTTCAACGATAAACCAAACTGACAATCAGGAAATGAAGTAACTACAATGACAGATATTAATTGGTAGAGTTAACTCAAACTAGATCTTCAGGATGTGCTAAGGTTTCAAAATTGAAATATTTTTGGCTAACGCGGGTTAACACATCGATCGCGGACGCAAAATAGATAAACTATTGTTTGAACGGTGCATTCGCTGTTCCTGTTCGTACATATCCCGGATATTAAGCTGATTCAACTTCTTGTTTTCTAGTCGTATTTATACAATACGAGATCAGTATATTGTATGTCTACTATATTTCTAGAATTACTTTCATTCAGCTTAGTAAGTTTTATTTTTCCATTACACGGGCGTAAACATAATGACAAGTGCACGCTTGATTTCTGCTTGCAGCTCCACATGTGAGGTAATTGTACCCGCCCCTACTATGAAGGGCTCAGAGTACCATCAACAAAGGGCAGGGATCTCATCCCCAAAGGGCTATTATTACACGTAAAGTTTTTATTAACATCTGTGGTACATGACACGCTGCTAAATTACATTATGTACATTGAAAACTGCTACAGATTTTGTAAATAAATAGCATTAAAGGCACATAATGAGGCTAGCACTTAAAGAAGTTTCCGTGTAATAAAGGAAATCGAACACAGTGAGTCAAAGATAAATATTTTTTACTTGACCGATTAATGCTTTTTGTCTACCTTCTTGTGAGAGAAGGAAAGGGCGTCCCGTATGATTGTTACAATACTGGTAACTGGTAATTATGGTACCAAAAGAGGTTAGAATAACAGAAAAAGCTATTCGTAAAAGAATATCGTATAGTTTGGCATTAAGTTTGTTTAAATTAATTTATGGAGTCGAGTATCCTTTTATCGTAATCCGTCGGGAATCGCATAATATTAAACGCAAATATTTTCTAGACAACGACCGGGGCAGGCCGAGGCGCCCTCTTTGCGGAACAGAAAAAACCAGTAGTTTGTTCATTTGTATTATTGTTTACAATTAGGGTCAGACCCCATGGATTAAACATCCCTGACTTTATTACTCTTTTCTCCTCTTGTCTGTGTACTTATGTTTCATCTGTTTTCGTGTAGCGAATTGAGACGGGTTTGTAAGGTCAGTCGAAATATGAAATAAAATGATGGTTTGATTTTTCCTTTGGTTTTCTATGGTACAACTATTTTGGAAAACTAACCCTTATTTAAACGTTTACGATATTGAGCCCTTTAAGCGATGAATACAAATAAGATACCTCCTGTAATTCTAATCATTTATTTCAGAATATTTAATGTCAACTGCTGCTAATTTAGTATTTAATTTATTTTTAATAATTTTTCATTAGTAATTAGTAGGCTCAGCTTAACAAGCTATAAGAATAAAAATTGGGCAAACAATAATTTATGAATTTTAGAAAATCCATATTTAGAGATATAGAAGATACTGTGTTTAAATTTTATATGGATCCTCATATGTTAACTAAGTTGTTACAGGTAATTTAAGCAATACATATTTTGAAAAAAATATGCTGGTTTGATTTTTCATCTGCTTTAAGTTGTGAAATAAGATATATTTTAGGCATAAAATAATCAGCAAACGACCACGAAGAAACTATACTACTCTATTCTGCCATTTTCATAGATAACGATTTAAAAATAAAATGAATTTTCTTTATACAACATTTTAATACGTTTACGCGGGATATGGGATAAACGAGCGGTTGAGCGAGCACAAATTGAATGACATACCACTGGCATACATACAATTATGTAGTTTATGCCGGGAATAATATAGGATTTATTTCGTTTCTGTGTATAAAAGCAATAAATATGGAACTATACCTTTTGTTTTGTTAAACTTATAAATTATATATTGTTTAAATAAGGTTCAATGACTTACCGTATTCGTGATGGTCATGCATATCGCGTTTATCCCGGCGGCCCAGGGTCTCTCGCCAAATGTTGTACGGCTCCCGGTAATCCTCGTCGACGACCGCCGGCCTGGAAACAAAGATCATTTCAGGCGACACAAATAACGTAGGTATTAAAAGGTCTCCTTTTTAAAGCACGCTAATTCAATTAAATCACGTACGCATTTTTTTGGCGGGCGTTTACCAGATTTTGCTTTTACGGAATTGAGGCTAATATTGTAATTCGAGTTGAGGCTAATATAATTGTTTTAAAAGGGGTTTGGACCTTTTAAGTTAGGGTTATGTTACTTACCGGATCATATGGATGGGCGGGCAGTTGGCGAGCGCTAGCGCTAGCCTCGGGGCGCGTCTGTTGTTCCTGGTGTTGGAGTTCCCGGTTCGCAAGGACGGGCAGAACGGCTTCTTGAGCAGTTGAGGTATCCGCCGCCTGACCTTTTTTGTCATGAGGACGGCAGTGGCGGCTATAAACGCTCCGCCCCCCATTAGGGCCCCGCAGGCTAGGCCCACGGAGACCCTAAGGGAGGAGTTTCGTTTTTTTCTAGAGGAAGGCGGCATGTCTGTTCTATAATACTCCTCCAGAAATTCTATCGACGAGTTGATTACCGTTGGTGCTGTTGACAAAATGTATAATGTAAATATGTATTGTAGTGTGTTCATATTGAAATGGTTAAATTCATAGTTATATATTGCAAAAGAGCTAATAAATTACATAACAATTTTCTAATGTCTAGAGTGATTTATGCACTCAATGTAAGAAGCGCGTGGGGGTCAATCTTTGGAGATATGAAAGCACCTTGATAACCCTGCGGCATTGAATGAAGGCAAACAGCGCCGTAGGATGAGACAATGCGGGGAAATGAATAGGTGTCGCCAGCAGAACTAATTGTTGGGCCACAATGGGCCGCCAACTCGGCTGGGTTGGTCTGTATCCGCACCACACAGACTTATTGCGCGTTACCTATTCTTTCTTGATTTCTTCAAATTCAATTGATTCAATGAAATGTTAATTTTATAGTCTACCAACTGCGCCCTGGGTCTTCGCTCTCATGGCAATTACCTAATAAAAAGTACCCTATGTATTATTTCAGATTATTTTCTATCTGTGTACCAAATTTCATAACAATTGGTTCAATAGATAATGCGTGAAGATGTAACAAAAAAACTTTTGTAGTTATAATATTAGTTGGGATTACTAACGTAAATTTCATCAAAACCGGTTCAGTAGCTTCTGTGTTTTCAAAACCATACCTACTAATACAAATCGTTTCACTTCATGATAAGTTGATAGTTTACTTAATTGATGGGCAGATATTTTGTCTGTGTAGTGTAGTTTGGTGAGGCATATTTTTCAACTTTTACTCATTCTTATGAAATAAATTGTGAAATAATTTGACAATTAAGATTGGTTTGGTTCATAAGTATATGTTTTAATGATATTCTGGTTCCAGTTTGACTAAGGTACCTAGTGATATACAATTTAAAAAGTTGTTAAATGTCGGCAAAATTTAAAATTAAATTTCAATTGAAAATGAAAACATGATTATATATCCAATTTGGTTATCATTCGCAGCTCGTGAAAGTTATGAACGGGAGCAAATGACGAGAGTTTCAGCCTAGTTTGTAACGTTCGAGGGAGTACGTCTTTGTGCACACTGAAGGCAAGGCAAGCATGGCGGGCTGCCAGGGTGATGTAAGCCAAGTCTCAGTCGCTTCTGTTAATTTCTAATTGTAGAGGGAAGTGTGATATCGCAGGTCAACAGAGGCTACTAACTAAGGATTACGCCGGATTACGAGAATAACAAATGAACGTCGCAAGTTTGTAACTACAGCACAGAGTTCTAGTAGGACCCAATTGTCTGTGTTATTATAGGTAATGCTGCAGAAATCGTATTGATTTTTGTATTGATGAATTTGGCTTCGGTCTCCATTTCAGTCATGTAATGTTATTATCAAATCAAAACATAGTGAGGGATTATTCCAACACTTTCTTATTATCTATTTTTATAATTAACATGAGATATAAATTAATAGAGAAATTTGCCTGTAGTTATTTGAGAGTAAGCTCTATTCAATACCTGTATAACACAATTTTTAATGCTACCTTACATATAGGCTATCAAATATAAGAAAACGGTAAAACGGATCCTTGCATTAATGTTCTCACTCTTAAAACAGATACATAATGAGAGTTCTCGTTCGTCAATTCTCATCATCCATTGTAATACCCCTGGTGGGGTGGTGGCGTTCTTTAAGAATGGACAACGGACGACTTATTGAAGTGCGAGTCTTGACCCAAAGTTGTTCCTAATACAGATTGTAGGGTTTTAACGATCACAATCATAGCTTAGCGTGCTTTTCAGGCACGGAGGAGCACAAGATAATACATTTTGGTCATCCATCCAATGACCGACTATAGCGAAAGTTGTCGCCACTATCATTCACCAATATAGCAAACTACTAAGTCACTCGAGCTAAGAGACTCTAGACTTCTAGAGAGCAATAATTGCTAAATCCGGAATCGAACCTGGGAATTTGCAATATCTACTTTTGATATTTATTGTGTCTACGTGAGAGGAGAGGATTCAAATTCACGAACTTTGGGCCTCAACTGATTCGGTTAGCGATCTGTCCGAACTTCAGCTGCAGATTCAATTATACTATGTTACAACAAAGTTACGCGGTAGCCAGTAATCCTATTGTATGCGATTATATAAACAAGAATACTCCCAAACATTTTAGATATTGGTTCGTGGAGTACGCAGTTAAGTCTGAGAGAATATCACGGTTTAACTCTTTACATAGAAGATAGACCTCAGAATTACTGTAAAAACTATAACATAAAAATTTCCTACCATCCTGGTAAACACTGTGGTAAATTTTTCTTCTAAAATAATTTATTTTCTTCCCACAGAAATCTCCGATTACTGGATGTGCCAGGGGTAATTTTTCTCCAACGATTTACTAATCTAAATATATAGTAATGTCAAATGGAATATATACAAAATATATAATACGTCATTACGTATTATATTATATTTTGATGACACTTGTATATAAAAAATATATTCGCTGTTATTATGTATTACTTCTGAGAGAATCTTGCAAACATTAATCTGAATGCAACAACTAGAGTCTGAAGTGTGCGCTGGGCCATTGTTACCGAAAAAAGAAAAATAAATATTTTTGATTATACGAAATTAGGGGAACAGAATACAAACAAAAATATTAAATTAAAACAGATTTCATGAATTGGTTTTTGTATCAATATACAGGTAAAACACGAAAATTTTCTGATAATCTAATAATTAAAAAATAAAATCTAAAATAGAATTAATAACATCAACATATCTCAAATGTGTATATAAATTGTGTTTGATCTCCAGGAAAAAGTATATTTTTATCTGTCGAGTTGTTTGGTCCAAAAACTTTTATTACGGTAAGTAAAGGTTTATACGGATGTTGTCTTACAAAACGCGGCATATCCTCTCCTCTCACGTAGACACAATAAATATCAAAAGTAGATATTGCAAATTCACAGCATTTATCACCGGAGTTTAACAGGAAAATTGAGAAAACACAAGTACATAGGTATTTAAAAAGAAAATAAAAATATGCATGGTGAAGCTTTGAAAAGTTAATTGAGTGAATTCAATATTAACGAGAAGAACCCGAGTTGACTTTTCGATTTTTTACAAATAAATTTTCATGCAAATTCAATGCGTATTAATTCAATTGGAATAACATTTTGAATGTTGTTCGTTAATGGTATTCATAGAATTACTACAATTTGATAAACATCTCAGAGTACCGCCGCGGTTTGTGCATTTGTTATATATTCTTGCTATTCGTATTACGAGCTTGAACATGGAGTTATCACGTATTTGCAGATTGCACCAAACATTCTTGATTTATCCGATATACTGTACTATGAACTACGTAACCTTTGACACACGACAAGAGGATATCCGCATGTGAATGTAAAACATAATATATATATAACGCTATGTGAATGTAAAAGACTATATAGGCCACACGTAAATACATTTAAGTTTGATACAGAAGGGTTTCATCGCATTCGTAGCCCAGCTAGAACGAGTCACATCAGATGTCGGATTGCGCGTTCATTGATCGGCTTGCGAGCCTACCCTCTTATGTCGCAACAATTTGGATTAGGTGCTATGTAAACGGACAGGATTCAGTTGCAAAATTTAAAATAAAAACACAGATGTAGTGTGGTAATAAAATATATAGTTTTGTTTTTGTAAAAAGAGTTGAATAACAATAAAACTACCTAACAGAATTAAATATTTTCTGAAACCAATCAGACCCGTTAATAAATTAAGTACAGAAAAATATCAGGTTTCGAGGTTATGTAGTAAATTCCACATTTTTAGATCGTAAGTAAATGTATGTTCGAGGCATCACTGTGCCTAAGGCCACTGCCTTATGTGATGTTGTTATTTGAAGTAATAGGCATTCTGCTACAAAATCGTTGACACATGGCATGCATCGTTCTAATTACTCGTTCACGTAACTCGCTTGCGGACAAAGTGACGAATGTCAGTGCTATAGATATCCATAGAAATGGAGACATCTGATTACGAATGCCAGGCGTTTACCAATCGTATGTACATACAGCAGCTCATCAAGTGAGTCAAGTTCGTCACTGTGACCGCAGAATAGAGATCTATCAGTGTTTCGTAATGTGAAGCTGACTGTACTTTGTGTACCTACTACATTCACCGCAATACGTGCCATGGCACATTTGTGTAGGTTTGTTCGCTAGATCTAGTTCAGATGTCGCTTTATGTGCGTCGGTAATACCGACTGATTTGAGGGATCGTAAACCGAATTTGCTTCGAATTGTTTAAGCATTGTACATTTTTGAGTTGAAATGACATAATTTACCTTTAACTCATTTGTCGGGAGTCGGCATTGGAGTGAATTTCATTTCATTTTTAGACGGACTGAAACTATGGTGCCTTTAATAGAGGATTACGACCCGGATATCGAATACTATTTCACTAGTAAGGCTTCCTAATTGGGGGATTATGTGTGGCTTATCACGAGCGAAAATCAATTTAGTGATAAAATAATAATATGAGTGTAATATTATTGTCAGTAAAACGAATATAGTATTGACGTCTACCGAAGTAGGAAATACATATTTGAAAGAGATATTTATTATGAAAAGAAAAAAAGAATCAAAAAAGGATTAGATACGAAAAATGCACTATAACACTATTCCATAGAAAATAAGGTCGCTTTTGTCTCGCAGTTGAGTCGAAAGAACCGGCACCGGTCGGCATTTCTATTTTGGGTTGGTTAACTTGAGAAAATTTATAAAACCTATATTTAAGATAAGCTATCTTAATATATAATATCCAAATTTAATAGCATATTTTTCAAAAGTCATTACATAAAGTGAATAAAACCGATTTATATTCGTTACGCGCTTTATCGAGTTTTGTCACAACAGGGCAGTCCTACTCAGAATTTTCATTTCATTGAGATGCATATTGTATTTAAGATGTTGTTTAATCATTTAAATATAAATATTTAATAAAATATTAATATCGAAAAAATTTAACATTTTCTATTGTGGACGCCATATAATTGATTAGTTTGATAGGCGATTCCGCGTTGCGGAAGAAGAAGACAGCACAAATCCACTGAATTTACGTCGTCTTACTTTATTACTCGAATATATGTTTCTCAAATTTTATTTACTATTGACAGAAAATAATCTCAAACATATTTAATAAATCTCAAACATATATTATTTATTGTAAAGATATACAAAAGTACGAAAACAAGACCCTAGTGGATCGACCCCGCGTCCGCGCCCCAGCTGATGTTATCCCAGCGACCGCAACGTCACAAGGCGCCCCAAATACAATTGAGGGAACGAAATAATCCACATCAAAGATTTTCTTTAATTACAAGTTCTTCACTTAGCGGGAGGCGATTTATCACTTAAGAGGCGATTTCTTCAAAAGAGCTGTGGATTAATTAGAGAAAGATAAAATTTGTGAAATAGCCGGAGGCTTGCGAGTGCTCAGAACAGATAAGGGAGGTCGATTTGGAGTAATGGATCTATTAGCGTTCCTGGCTGTCCTGGACCCCTTCGAGACTCTCTTTTTGTTCGTGCGAAAAATCACCCAATCGTGCTTATGAATCTTCTCTGCTCACTTTTTCGCCCCAAGTAATTTACTCGAATAATTTGTTTATATAAAACATTTGATTCGATAAACTGTTTCGAATTCTCATTTTCGAATTCACGGAATGTTTATTCCGAGAATTGAGCGTTGATTGGGCTTACGGAAAATGAGTTGGGATTGAATTCCAAATAAATTATCTGATGGTCGCGTTGATTTATTTATATTTAAGACGAACCATGAAATCCGCTTCTCAAATCGACTGGAAAAGAATGTCTATGTGAAAAAATGTTCCCAATGATTCATGTCTCTTATTGACTAGTATCAAAAAGTTGTTGTTTAACCAAATCAATAAATAAATGTACATGTTTGAACTTACAGGACTTGAAGGTGATCTCGCTGACGAGGATCCACTCGTGCTGGAAGGTGAGCTTGATGACGATATGCTTTGCGGTTCGGTTTTGCAGGTCTATGTGCACCACACGCGCGTGCTCCGACACTCTGTCCTGCTTCGGCTCGTAGGTTACATAATCTTCTTGCCAACGCTCACCTTCCAGTGAGAAATACACTTCGGCTTCTCTGAACAACTGTTGAAAGAAACAACTTATTTTGGAGTCCTCTTTTTTGCGAGCAGGAGGGAATACATTATTGTTCAATATAATGATGTCAAATCTTTATTATCCCCCAATCTATAAAAGCAAACTAACCTGAACGTCTTTGGTGAACATGTTGTTTGTGTGGATGTCGACATAATGAAATGACCTGGTATCGGTAAAGTTGAAAGTGAGTTCCACTTCATCTTCGGTGAGCATTGTCTTGTTCCAACCGACCCAGCGAGTGCCTAAAATCATAACTTAACTTAGATGGGAGTTTAATTTTATATAAGGGAGTAGTCATAGAGAAAACTAAAAATCAACCACCTAAGAGTAGCCGTCGATAAGTCCATCTAATGTAAATAGTATTGGAACGAAATTACTGACCTCTGGTGTCAGATGGGTCAGGCAACTCAAAATCATTGGGGCCAATATAAGAATCAGTAATCTGGCCCAGGCCGTCGGAGAGTCTGCCGTCACGGAGGGTTCCGTCGAATGACATATCTTCAAACTTGGCTCCGCCTGTCATCGCCTGCATGTCTCCGCCTTTAGGCGCCGAGTATGCCACTAAAGCCTCTGCAGAAATATAGATAATGTAAATTCTCCGCCAGTGGCGGCAACCCATCGCATAGCATATAACAATTAAACATTTACATATTCAAATTAAGAAGCTTTACTGATTTCTGTCGCGCAAGCGAAGACGCTCAGCATAATGTCCCGGGACCTCGCAAGCTATGATCGAGATCCTTGTTATACCTACGTTTCCAGCGGCATCCGTAGAGTTCCACTCGCATGCATGCGGTGCGCGGGTGTGCTGCGTAAGGAAAGAAACGGACTTTGGAAGCGACGAACGGGGCTTCTAAAACAGTCTTGTGAGGCGTGTAGGTGTTGACGTTGCCAGGGATTAACTGCAAATGAACAAACGCATTGGAGTTTACATTAAATTTAAAAATTTAATATAAATCAACTCAAATAAAGTTTAAAGAAGCATTTGATTTTAACACATTTGACACTTAAAACATTGTAAAGCAACACTAAAACCGTAGTATACGGTTTCTATTCCCATCGAGACTAATTTCATATAACGAGGGTGTCATATTTTCTTATGAGTCGAGTGACTTTCATAACCTTTTTTTGAACATTTAAAGGAATTTATATCATAGGAGTGAATATAAGTAAATCGCCATTTAAGAGCTAATCAAATGTATATAATTCTGCCTATGAAAAGAAAGATTTCGTACTTTGGTTCCGTTGTAGTCCTTGTATCTGACCCAGCGGTTGAGAACAGGGCGCCAGTACTCCACGGCGTAGCTCTCGACGAACTCCACTCCGACGGAGTTGGCAAAGCGGCCCTGTGACTCCGTGGCGGTGATCAAGTACTCGGCCTGCAGGTTCACCTCAAGGTACTGGCGGCTGTCCGGCATAATCAGCCCGTTCGGGCACCAAGCACCGCCGCGAATCTCCGTGCGGATCCTGTACCCAATATAATTTTTAATTAGGAAATTATTTAATTTTAGAAGGGTTATTAAATTTACAGTTTCTATGTTTAAGTATGTTTTATTATAGTACGTCATATAATATTTTACCTATGATGATACCATGTTATGAAATGTTTGTTCAAAAATGTAAATTACAATAACAACATTGAATTCATTCTACATACTACACACATTCTATCAGCCCTGTCGAAAATTACGATATGTTGTTAAATCAAACATCAAACACAACTTTTAGTTGTCAGGATTCAGGACTGCGAAGTATACAAAGTAAGCCCTGGCTTACTTCTGATCTTAATCAAATCCTGATTTGATTTGTTTTTAATGATCTTAAAAGGTCAGTTTTGTAGTAAGAAGTAAATTTACTTTACAATATTTTATTAGTCCATATAAAATATTGTAAAGTGAATTTACTTTATTTTACGTTGATATGATAAAATGTCTATTGTGTTGTAAGATACCATACAATAGTATACGTCGTTTGTTTGAGACGTATAATATTGTAACTGTCATTTACAACATATTACGTCGGGAAAGTTAAACAAATATTATATTGTAAACTAATTTACAAGTGCTTACGTTGGAGATTTATTTTTATAGTAACATAATACAATATTTGGTTACGAACAAAATGCAATATTTTAAACTTAATCTTTACTTGTTTCAGAATCTCCATTTCCCGTGAATTTTAATAATACCGAGTTTAATGCTATGGTTGATGTTATGATAAATGATGAAAATTTTCTTCTCCCATGCATGAATCAATGCTTACAACCGACAATTTTCCAGATTCGAGTAATATTGGAACGTCGCACCCTTCGCCCAGTTGTAGTATCAACCATTTAGAATATGACTGTGATAATATTTTTGCTCATATTTCATAGAGAAAGATAATTTATCATTAAATCCATCATTACCTGAAGAATCATCTGCACAAACTGGATATTCAACGCCGCAAGCCCAATAGCCCTCTTTCGGTGTTATCTGATAATAGTCCACACACATCCAAAATTCAGCGACGTAGGAAAGACAGAGGTAATTTAAGAGAGAGACATGTTAAAGAATGGATAGATTTTACATCTACGAAAAACATTAAGAAGTTTAGGAAAGGAATATAGTTCACGACGTGGTGTAATTAGAGTCGCTCAAAAAATGGGACCTCCTTGCCGTAGTCCTAAGAAATGTTTTGAAAAACTCAGTGAAGATGCGCGAAAAATTATATTTGGAAATTTTTGGTCACTAGGTGATAGGGACAAGCAATGGCTGTATTTAACTAATCTGGTTACTAAGAAACAAAAACGGAGAGCCTTAACGGATATTGCTTCAAGACGTCAATATACTTTAAGCTACACATTACCGGTTAAAGCTCACGATATTCTAAAGTATGTAGATGTGTGTAAAAAACATTTTTTAAGCACCAAGGCTGTAAGCGATCAAGTCGTTTACAAAGCTTTAGAGAAACTTAATGATTCAAATGGGGCAATGGAAAGAGATGGCAGGGGTCGCCATAAAAATCATCCCTGTAAAATAACTGAAGGTGTTATCAAGAGTGTGTGTGATCATATCAATCGCCTGCAGCCAGTAGAGTCACATTACACTAGAAAAAACTTAGAGAAGTTATATCTGGATGGTTATTTAAATTTTCACTGCTTGTTTGAAATGAACAATGATTGGCTCAAAGATAATGAATATGAAGACAAAGCAGGAACCGAAAGACAATATCGTGATATTGTGAATAAATCTTTTAAGTTAAGTTTTCACGTACCCAAGAAGGATCAATGTGATCAATGCCACATTCATAAAAATATGGCAAACCCTACAGATGAACAAATAAACGTGTATGAAGCCCACATTGCCAACAAGAAAATTTGTAGAGAATTGAAAAATGTTACAGGCAAAATAGTTACAGCAAGTTTTGATTTTCAAAAGGTGTTGAATTCCCCTCACGGACAGTTAAGTATACTTTATTACAAGCGTAAGCTTGTATTTAATTTTACTATATTTGATGTTGGAGGTAAAGAAGACTATTGTTACATGTGGCATGAAGGAGAAGGAAAACGTGGTGAAGTATCGAGCTGTCTATATGACTTTATGAAAAAGATGAAGGAAAAAGGTGTAAACGAATTTCGATTCTGGTTTGACAACGCTTCGGGGCAAAATCGTAATCGTATCGTTTTTGCATTTTATGTGTACGTTGCTAAAACGTTGAACTTTACTGTAAAACACATTTTTATAGAGAAAGGACATACTCAACAAGAGGGCGATATGTCCACGCATTAATTGAGCGATCTTCTAACAACAAACTCATTTATACACCATTGGAGTGGTTTAGTGCGGTCAGATGGGCTAAACAGGATGGAAAACCATATAACGTTATAGAAATGAAGCATTTCAACTTTTTTAACTTTAAAGACTTATTGATAAATCGTAATTGGGAAAAGAATATTAAGGGGGAAACCGTTTATTGGAAGAAAATAAGAAAATTATTGGAAGAAAATAAAAACAAAATAGACTATAGGTATGATCTGACAAATAAAGACATGCTGACCATTGCTATTGAAACAAATACCCGAAGACGCCAACGAACTGGAATGGTAGAAGTGTCTAGAGTATATCTAAATATACCCATTCCTAAAGCTAAATATAAAGACTTAATTTCTCTTTGTAGCAGTGGTCTAATTCCGGAAACTTATCATGACTTTTTTTAAAATTTGCCGTGTGTGTGCCCTTTGAGAAACCCTCGACCATACAACCAAATGAAAACGGTTCGGATGATCCTGAATAGAATTAATTACGCTACTGCTTTTGTTTGCCTCGTTAAAAAGTACTTGTTAATTAAAGATTTGTGAAAGATTAAAGTGGTAGAACTTATAATAATCATAAAAATTACAGAAGTTCCTATGATCGAGGTTGAAAAATCTGATCTAATTGTACTGTTTTTGATAATAACTTTTTTCATATTAGGTGTATAATGATTAATGTTTTAGATCTCATTATTATGTTATTTTTATGTTACAATTGATTGTTACTTTAATAAAAAATTTCTATTAAAATATATAAGGTTAATCTCGATTTTAGCAGTTAAAGAAGTGCTGTGGAGCTGTATGAAAATCAATAATAAACCATTCTTCTCAATTTTTACCAAATGATTGTAGTTTACTTTGTTGGTTAAATTGCTATAAGTAGTTTTAAACAAGTTATGTTTTTTTTGTTTCATGAGAAGGGTATTTTATATTTTCAAGGCAAGCAAATTATGTTTTTTTTATTTAAATTATCATTAAGAAATAAAAGTTTAATTAATCAATAAGCTAAATGTTTAAAATAAAGCTGATTGCACTAAAAAGGTTTTATTTAATTTAATTTTTATTTTTTTTACATATACAATATATGTTATTTACATGTAGTTCGAAGTAAACTATTGTAAATATTACTTACAACTACGGCATTTATTTAATCACCGGTGTACATTAGCATAAGTATCAGTTACAACAAATGGCATAAGTTGTAAATCATACAAAATTATTGTATATGATTTATCTCAGAAAGTACTAATAAAATAATATTTCTATTCATAACATTCTATACATTATTACTTTTTGGACATACAGGCAAAATTAAAGTACGAAACATTAAAAAACATAGATTTTATTGACAATAAGAACTTCAAAACGCTTTCCTGTAAAATGGCATTTTTTCATTACAACATTATTCGTGGGAGGCAAACAATAAAAAAATAAAGTGGAAAATCTGAAATTATTTAGATGGCATGAAATAATTGCGGGAAAATTTTGTACCCACAAATAATTGTACAGACAATAAAGACCACGTTATATAAGATCCAGAATTTAAGACAAGGAAATGAAATAGCTTTTAATGGACAGTTAAATAAACAGGATACCGTGAAGAGAAATACAATTTTTGATGATGTTTAATCCTTAAGCACGAAATATTTGTCATTTAAGATTTGAAGTACATATAGTTGTCATATTTTTATTTGCTACTAAGCCAAGTGTAAAAAGGAAATGGAATTATGTTATTATGTCTATACTACAATACTTTAACAGTACATAGATTGTATTTTTGTATATTATGTAAGTACAACATTATCCAATTGGACAGTGTTTAAATGTATCTAGAGTATTTAAACCCAAACATATTCTAAAATGGGATTAATTATTTATATTACTGAGAGAGAATTTTTGATCACCGGAATTGGTTGGCTGTACTGTTCACAATCACAAACAAAGTGATTGTGAACAGTACACCGAAATTAGAAATACGTCAACTATAGATTTTTCTATAAAAAACTAATAATCTTACAAATGTAATTTGAGTGACTGCATTTAGATATAGGTCTCTTTAATCTTCAGAAAAAGAATCGTGCTGTTATCCGTAAAGAAACATCGCGGTTTCAGCTTAGACACACTAATTTTTAGCCTGAGATATTCAATCAGAGACTGTTTAGCCCATGGCTTTTAAATTAATTCTGTTTGTGCGAAAGGTAAACTTTAGTTTAAATTCTATAAACGCCGCCTTAGAGCACGCCGTTGCATACGCAAATAAAATTAGCGTTATAGTCCGAGTAAATAGTCTAACGTTTCGGTGTTTCGTTTGTCAACAGACGCTAGACGGCGGGCCTGTGTCGGGGCCATTTCATTTGAATATCTCCACTGTGATCTCATCAGGAGGTAGCCGGGAACAAAGAGCGCTAAACGGTGAATTAACGTAGTATTTCCTAAACCGCCTCTGACCCTATGTAAAGTGGTTCAGTTGATAAGGCTTTGGCACATCCGTCCGTACTTACATCTTGTTATCTTTAGGGAGTCAAGCTCCTAAAGGCTTTTGTAGGATCACGGCCGCTCCGAATTCATATGAAAATTTAATTTTCTGTTAGTGAATTTCTGAACGGCATGCGAGTTTTCGCGCGCTATTGTCTCGTGTGGCTTATGCGGGCTCAGGGTCGAATGTGAACCCCTGTTAATTGTTCAAGCTAAATATGAGCATTGCGGCTCTGGTATTCTTAATTATTGTAACGACTTGGTTACATATCACTTATTGTTTGAGAACAATAGACAGACGCCTCGTGTATTGATTTCATGGTTAATTTTACAAAGTGGTATTATGCGGGACTATTGGACAAAGTATCTCTTAGTGAAATTGATTAAGTTGATATCGTAATTGGAAGATCGAATCAAATAACACATACAGAGCTAAATATAGTAAATATTGTAATACTTACGTCAGTATACTGATACTCATTTTTTAAACCGGGGTTAATACTGAACTTAAACAGATCACAGAAATGGAAATATAATCTATGTCAGTAGGGGTCCTTCAGGGCAATTTGTTGACAGAATGATGTTCAGCAAGTTCCGGTTTATTTACATGTTATTAAACAATGATAGGACCTGGCTTCACTGCATCGTTGCATAGACGTGTTATGTATTTGTCATTGACTTGTGTTGACGTTCATTAAACTACATACAATACTGCGATGATGTCGAAGTCCGAAGTCTTACCTGGAGCTGAGAGGAGAGACGCTCTGGTCGTAGCTGGAGCTGGCAGAGAGGGACTCGTTAGAGATCATGCCACTCTCCATGCCCAGCGGCACCTCACAGGTGCCCAATTCAGCTGAGGACAAGCAAATATTCACATTACATTTTGTCACTAACATATCACTACTATTTATTTATGAAAATAAAGTGGAGTAGATTATTTATTTATGAAAAGAAAGTTTTTCTTGAAAGTAAGATTACTTTGAAATTATAACGTTTTTTTATAATATGCATTTTCACATATATTTCTTTTCGACTTCAATGTCTTTGATCGCATTGCCAAATACAATCCTATCTCCAAAGCCGACAGCGAACAATAAGAAATATAAAAATGTTGATAACATTTCGTACATATTTGTACACTCCTGAAATACCATACTTAATTTTATTTCACCGCTGATGAAAATGCTGTTTTAATATGCGGCGATGCTTAAAATAAAATTTTGAAACAATACTCACAGGAAGCACATAATCAATCATCATTGTTCTTTGAAATGGCACCATATTTTAAAAGGCCTGTAGCACAAAGCGCGCGAGGAATTTTTTATTTTATTTAAAAGCTTTTATTTAGTTTCAAACAAGGAATTTCAAACATGTATTTGCTTTTCAAGGTTCATTTAAGAACAAATTTACACCAAAATTCAACATTATTGTTACATTAGCAAGTTTAAACCAGAGTGTTACCTTGGGTCTACTTCATTTACAATCTAATTTATTTCTGGGATTTTTATGACCTGCTGGTACCTAATCTATTAGAAATTTGGAAACTATTTTAAAGTTAAATGCTCAATTTTTATATCGTAATGTGCCGTAGAGAAGGTGGTTTCGTAATAATCTATTATTAACTTTGGCTCGTTTATTTCATTATACTTTGGCTTGGTGCTTCAGTTTGTTAACATTAAATAAATAGATACCTACCTCATAAAATGTGATAAATTATCATAACATTTTATTAACTTTTTCCAAGGTAAATTTTATTTGTGACATAGAATGTATTACGTTTATTGTCCTCTCGTAAACTTCTTGACAACAAAAAAAAAAACAATACATAAAAAAAATACAATCCAAAATTATACTTTTCAGAATTCAATAATTGACTTATCATAGGAAGACAAAAAATAATACAAATCTCTAAGTCGGTAAGGTCATCTTCAAACTTAGCTTGGTATATAAATATGACTGGTACCTTATATACCTTACTACATTATACATACATTATACATATATTACCTTATACTATAGTATAATGTGTAATATGCGTGCGTGACATTATTTAACAGGTACATAGAGATCCGCCTCGTACTGAACCTGCGCCGGCCAAGGGAGGGGACGGAGAAACAACCCCAAATTTTTGTTTGTTCTCCTGCTTTTAATAAAACGAAAATATAATACACGGGAGAGGTACAAAGGGAGAAATTCAAATTCGGTTTTGTACGCGGCATTGTTTTTACAAACGTGTGTTTATTTTGTCGTTACCTAGCCTCCTTTTATGTACGTAATCTTGTTGGTAAAAATATCATTTATCCATGTTATTTGCTCGGCGGACTTGCTCTGCCTTTCGAATTGTCTTCTTTCCTTTGATGTGTTTCTCTTTATCGCAATAATACAATTTAATCGTTTTGTTTTGGGTGATGTTACGCGGATTCTTTTTTCAACGTAGATTTATACGACCCTAGTCCTTTGTGATTTATTTTTACAATAAATATTAAATGTTTTATTATAAAATTATTAGTTATGAGATATTAATTTATCTATATTACATCCGTGGCAAGAATTAAAATTCATCTATAGCTAATATTGAAGGCAGGCAATTATATAGGAAAAAGTAAATCGTACTGAGCATACAGTACTAAGAATCAAAGGCAGAATTGATTTTGATGCGTTCTTCCATAATCTGTCTGATGGTAGGTTATCGTCAAACAAAAATAATGAAGTAGGTTATGCATTAATAATATGTTTGAACGCACATGCATTAATAATATGGTTTTCTATTGAAGATCTATCATTGAGTTTTTTCAGTGTTCGATTGCTTTTTTCGTAAAAGCCGAGTCTATAGCAACAGATGCGTTATGACGTTAATCTTGCAAGCGGGATGTGAGCGCTGCTCAACCTAATCCACCGCCGCCACGTGATAAATGACACAGGAACAAATTACGTGAAACTGGCGGGACAAAAACAAACAATTTATTACAAAGACAAATTAGCCGCGAGACCGTTGTCGCAAGGTGATTTTAATTATAACATGATAATACTTATTTACATGAAGGCAATTTTGTATGGAGTTGTCGACGGTCTCATCTTCGCTCTAAGTACTCATCGCCTTACACACGTATATTGTGATATTACAACCGATTAATTGTGAATAGTGTACTATTTCGAATTATTGTTTTTAAATTTTCATGAAGTATAATAATAACGTAATAAAGTTCTTTCAATGTTATTGAGGTAGAGACTAGATCGTATTAAGCTGTATTTACAATCGCAACTTATTTTTAAATGAAATAATACTTATATTGTTATCGTACTTAATATATATTTTTGAGAAGTCAATTCAATGTAGTACTTATATTAGTTTTTTTTAATATCGTGATAAGTGGGTGTATATGAGTTTGTCAACTTTATATTTACATTACTAGCTTTTGTTCATGATCATTTTCCATCATGACCCGACTGGGGTTCGAACCCGGGAACTCTCGGTTCAGAGGCAAGAACTTTACCGCTGCGCTACCGAGCTCGTCACCATATAGATTACCAACTACCAATTTAAATAAAAAAATGCACGTGTCACTTCAACAATGACGAAGTTCCATACAAACATTTGCAACCCCTATTTCACCCCTTTAGGGATGTAATTTTCAAAATCGAATTAATGTATTATTATTTTTTACCAACAACAAATTTAAATCAAAAATTTCATGTGTCTCACTTCAAAAATGACGAAATTACACACAAACTGGCTACTTTACTTTCTTAGCGGACGTCTCCTAGTCACAATCTAGCTTCCTGCCAAGTTTCATCTTCATGGGCTCAGTAGTTATCGAGATTTCGTGATACATGAGTGTTTTTCGCTTTTATATATATAGCTAACACTGATCGATATACATAAAAGCTAAACAAGTTAACGACACGACGATGTCAAGACGTGTGTGGCCTACATTACACCTACATGTTACGTGTTCACATTGGATTATTTCTGATTTAATAATAACTTGTACACTCTCTTAGATTTATGATATATAATTTTGGTGATCGGACCTTCACATTAATTTTTGGATGTTTGTTCCCGTTTTATCTCTTTTACGACTAGTGCTTGAATTTATAAGGGTCTTTACAACGTCATAAACGTGTCCCAAAGCTATTGACTGTGATCGATTTTTCAACACCAATGCCTTTAATATTATTTATACAAAATCCTTTATGTTAGTTAGCAAATGGTATAGAAATGCAGTCGTGAATAAGTTTTTTGATAACTAGTTATAAAAGAGTGAACGAAAAAGCCTTTTAAGGAACAGTTATTTTACCAGGATAAAAGGTACTCTATATTCTTCTCCACACTTAAAATTACATGAAAATTTTCAGGAATTAGAGGGTGCAGAGGTAATATAAATAAAAAAACGTATATTCGATTTTTAGGACAGTTATAAATATTGGATGGTTAGGAATAATGGGAGATTTTCTATTTCTAAGGACTTATTTCAATAACAATAAGTAGAAACTTCAATCAATCGTGTGCTTATTTTATGTTTAGGTACTCCGACGCAGTCCTTCCGTTGTGAATTTTATAACGTCTGTGTATCTGTGACATCTTTGATATACAACAAAAAGATCAGAATCAGAACATTCGATTGGAATAAAATCTTTTGATTAAATTCATTTTTCTGTATTAGAAAGATAAATTATTCGAGAGTGTTTTTATACATGATTTGATGACATTTTTAATGTATAGACGGTTTTTTAAATGATTATTTTTGCAAGCGTTTTAAGATGGTTAATTTCCAAAAGAGATTCGGCTATAACTTTATACAGACACTTTATACATACAACAATCATGTACAGAAAGTGACAATTCAAAGAGTTCAACAGCTGGTTTAATTTAGACTGTTTGTACAAGGAGTTTCATATTATTAAAAACAGATATTTTATTGCAAGCGAACTCTCATCATTCTCATCAAATAAGGGAAAATTTCGTGGGACTTACGTATTTTATAACATGATTAAAAGTTTTAATCATATGTACTTACCCATCACAGAACCCTGCTACAAGAAAATTTAATTACGATGCTCAGTATTAGCGCACGCTCGACTTTTATTAACACCTACGGAATTTATAATCAGATGTTGCGTCACAGCTTTTTACATCAAAATGTATTTAATGTAATGAAAATACATGTTCAAAACTTATCTTAACAAACATTCATATAAACCAAGTAGCCTGAAAGAACATCGTTTGGCTGGCTAAACTTGCTACCTCATTATATTAATTGCCAGTCGCAAAGGAGAATTACTATTAAAAATTCATACATGCCTTCCTTCGACTTCGGTCGAATAGCATTATTAATGTTTAATTCTGCTGAGACGCCTCGCCTAATGCCCTAATTTAAAATTCTTACGAAACTTAATATTTGAACGAGGCAGGCCCCCTAAGGATACTATGCCTACTAAAAACATTTTAGCATTTCCGTTTGTTCGCAGCTATTTTCATTACAAAGCGGTGTAAATGGGTGGGTCGGTTAGAGATCGTCGAGAGTAAGCCGCAGTGTAGAGAGAGAACTGCAAAATTTTTGCGCCAGCGTGGTTCGGGGCGAAGACTCGCGGTGCGGGACTAGACTTGCACGCTCAGTGGTACATAAATTTTCCGGCGGTACCGCATCGGAACCGCAGTAGCTAGCTCGAACGACGTCCGTACCTCGTACGTGTTGCGCTGCCAAATAAAATGTCGAACGAACCCTACGTTTAACATTTACATGGCTCCTTCTTATTTGGAGATGACTCAATGGGCTTTCTATCACAGTGAGAGATATTTGTGTCGTCATAATATAATTTGCATTATTCCTATTACTTCTTTTTCAGGTTGAATATACATTTGTCGAGAATTGCCTTCATTACATTAATTTATGGAAAAGTTATGAATGTCGTATGAAATATTGTGTGTATCATAGATAAAAAGAAATGTATGTGTACGTAATTCTTTAGTATAATGTCTGCAAATTGATGAGCTTAGTAATTCTTCAGAACATTGTTTAACAAAGTTTAGCACAATAAGCAATTGCATGTAGGTTATAAGGCAATGGCAAACCACTCTATGAATAGTGCCAAGAAAGTTGTTATGTGTGTTTCATTCCACGTAATGACCACGACCCTCAGTTATGAGGAATCCGACTATAAACAAGAATACGAAATACAAAAATAAAGATTTATTGTTATTACAAATATCTAATTTCCATACATTCTTTCATACAATCGCAAATGTGCATGGTCCATTACTGCAATTACAATCCCATAAATACTATTAAGGGTCACTTGGTTTCTCTTGTCTGTACCTATTTCAGGTTAAATAATGATTAAGAAAGTTTAATTTATCAAAAGTGAAAAAGTAAAGTTTAAAATATTAATATTCACTTGGAGAGAGGGAAGTGTAACTGTTTGATAAATAATTCATACTAAAATTAAAGAACTTAACAGAGTTTCTCTTAACGAGCGGCTTAATGAAACTGTTTGCTGGAGCAATTTATCCGATTCGAAAATACGGTCAACGATCACCAACTAGTAAATTAGTTGCAAATTCACCCCTAATACCGCAACTAGATATAACCTAGCATAGCATTTTTTGTTGAAAATTAAGTTTAACTCGGAAACTTTAAAATCAAATAATAACTTTCATTATAAACTAGTATAGTTTTTACCACTAATGCATTTATCACTTGCTATTTTCGATAAACAAAAAACAAATTGTAACTTTGAACGAATGCAGCTGAAAAAATAACGCCGAGTTGTTCAGTATTGTTCGGCTAAAAGGTTAGTTTATTTTTATTTTCCACATAATGCTGGGGATCTTATAATATCGAATATGTTTCAAACAATAGGAGTGCTGTTTGTAGCCGGGATGAAACAATCATTATCTCAAATTATATTGAAGCACCTTGGCAGTTATGATGATATTCAAATAATATTTTTTATTCTTAGTCGAATTTATCATTCAGAAACTGATAGAGTGTAGTCTTTCCTGGGTGCCGTATTCCTCATGGCTCAGGGTCGTATTTTTGAATGGAATGAAACACATACGACGACTTTATTGGTAATATTAATGGAGTAGTTGGGCATTGCTTACCCAGTTTAAAATTATAACCGGAAACTAGTGTAAAACTAATATACGTGAGTCAAATTAATTGGTATACAAACTATGTGGTACAGGGGATACCGATATTGCAGTCCAGATTTTGATATAGTTAATATAGTTCTTCAGATTTAATAAAATTAAGCAAATTGAAATCCCATCTAGAATTTAAGAGCGGATTTACAATTCCAACGTAATGCGCCGGCTTCATCTCTTGATGCAGGTAGCCCACTTCGTTTAATGTATTATCTGCCTCTGGAACATAGAAATTCCACAGAAATGGTTCCAAAACTAAACGTCCAATTTCCAGGACGTTAAAATCATGAAAGTTTAATATTTCCCTAATACCGAAAAGAATTTATGATGGATCTAATGAAGGTAGACATCCGACTAATGTGAATGACATCATACTGAATTTTTCATTTTTGTAAAATAGCAGGTCAAATTGGGAAAGAAATCAACCTTGAGGGTCGAGAAAGAAAAGTATAGAATGCAGAAAGTCTGGGCGACATCATTCAGAAACCTTTTAGTTTCCTTTTAGTTGCATTTTCTTGTCACTTTAATTATCACCAAGTAATATAAGTTTATTCCTTTGTAGACTATAGTGACATAGCAAACCTAAAGAATTTAAGGCTGTGTTTGGACGAGTATAATCGCGTTTGTAGGAGCTCAATAAAATATTCAAACATTTTGAGAGTTATTTATTTATGTATGAGGAAAATCTTAAAATTTGCCAACGGGAAATTCTAACGCGACGTAATAATAACGCTCATCTGAACATGTCCAGAGCATTTTTCGATTCGTTTCAAAAATAATCCAAAATGTCATCACAAATGAGGAAAGATCAGTGAATCTCTCTTGCTGAGAGAAGAAATTCAAAGCTAATAATAAAGTAATAAATAATGCGTGAGTGGATTTACCCTCTAATGGATGAACAGTGAAAAAAAAACCAAGCTTATTTGAAGCGACTGGCGGCAGCTACGACGACAACTACGATCAAATATTAACGCAGTCTATCTTAAGACTTTTATAAAAAACGGTAGAATGTATTTATATTTTCAAAATTAAACGTTGGACTTAATTTATTTAGTTACATTAAACTTTTTAATCCCTGAGGATTTATTATCTCGGAACATTACCAAAAATACGTGAGATTCAGAACTAAAAAAAAATAATGATTACCATGAATTTACCAAACTTCATTTGTAACGATCCCAAAAAGAGGACATTTTTTGGTATTTATTCTTGGAGCAGAATATGTAATTTGACTATAGTCAGACATTTGGTGCGAATCAGATAGATTAACATAATAGACATACGTACATGGATAGTCAATTGGAATGTTATCAATCCATTAGGCAGAGTACTCCTTTGACGTCTGGACGGAAATATATCTACAATCTGGAGTTAGCTATGCGCGCATTGACATACCTGGTCGAGAAAGTACTCACCACATATTGAAAAACGATTGACGTCAATGTTCATTTAGATATGCGCCTTTTAAAAAATTAAATTTATTTCCAACAAAAAATCTGGTGACATTTAATCCGAGTCGCCGCGTTTGGATAAAATAGCATACTCTCTGTTTTTGTACACATGTTAAAGTTAACGTCATAGTTGACTGATATACCACCTCATGATTTAAAATGCGGAATTATGTTGGGGTGTTTGAGTAACTAAAAATGTGGTTTTTATTGTATTGGTAATTATGAATATATTAGGTTGTATTTGTCACGGGGGAAGGTAAATAAACTTTTGTTTTAAAGAACACACGTATTGAAATCTAAACACACATATAATAAAACAATATAAATATTTTGTCTGTATTTAATATTTGGACTGATAGAGGGACACTTAATAAAAACCATTTTTTTTTTAACTTCTAGTCTGTCTGTATGTACGCTTATCTCCGAAATTTTTGCTCAAGCGAAGCCGGGTGGGCCGCTAATATGTGATAATTTTCAATTTTACTAGGCATCTATTGCCGACATAGGTGTGCCTGACTATGTATGATAAGTTTGTATGTCTGTGGTTTGCATCCAACAGGAAACGTTTGTCCTGCTTAGATTTGACCGCGCTGTTAGATGTTGATGTAGCTACTATTTACAAGTTCCTTCAGTTCAAAGAGTTTCAATGCAATTCGTCCACATATTGCTTTATTGAGTGAAACTTCACATAAAAATGACGTACCTGATGCGATTCAAAAGAAAGTTTTGAAAAGAAAACAGATTAATACAATTTTAGCAATGAGACAGGAAATAATATAAAACATTTAAATATGTTTGCTAATATATTACTTACAATTAAATATGCATACTACTACTACTGACACGATCCGGCTTCGTTTAAGCAAAATCGCAATGAATCATCAACCTACCTCAGGAATCAAACTGCTTATTTGTGAAAATCGGACGAAAAACCCAGATACAACAGACGAGGCTTAATTTTACAATATTAGCGATAAATAGAGAGTGATGGGCTTCTATTTAATTAAATATTAAAAATATATTTGTGTATTTTGTAAGAACATCTGCTTTATTACGTTATCCTTAAACACTTTCACACAAAGTTTTTCTTCAGAGTTTTCTTCTTTCGACCGACTCATAATTTCATTTCGTAGCAAAACATCAAGTTACGTTCATTAGAATTTATAATGATTGGAAGAACCGAAGTCTGCCACAAAATATGATACATGTTTCTTTATTACAGTGTATGCGAACACAAAATGTAGTCGGTAGCGGCCCGCGTCTCACATTAGGCAGAAATTAATGATGTGGCGCTGTACTGTCTCTATGACAGAATTCTAGCCTCCACAACCTCCATATATAGCCATATATGGAGGTGCTGGAGGCTAGAGCTCTCAAATTGCTAGGTAGATGGCGAAGCTATGTTTGGGTATTTACATAAGGTGAGATGAACCAAGCGCTTTACGCAAGGCTGCGAGCCAGGAGCAGGACACTTTTTAGCGTGTTTGTAAATGATCTTGTTTTTAGGATTCCGTACCCAACGAGTACGATGAAACGGGAGAATACGATTCTGCTGTTCATCTGTTTTATCTAGGCTATTGCCGGGTGACTGACGGACAGACAGATGAACATGGTATAAAATATTTTTATTCATTTAATCGTATGAATTATCATAACAGATATAGCATTTGACCTGTTTTATATAACTGTGATAATAATCTGACGAATAAAAAGACACAAATTATTCAGGACGTTTGAACATTATAAATGGATATGTCACGAAAATTCACAATACAATCAAGGGAGAATCAACATAAGCGCTTACTTTAAAAACAGTAGAATCAAACGAACGACCTTATCCAGGCCCTCAGGTGCCCCACGCTGACCCACGTACAGTTACAAAGTGATTCAACGTTTATTCTTATTGGCTCCCTTTATCTTTACTTTAGATTGAGTGCCAATGATAGTAGCCGTACATATAATATAGTATATATGGACAATTCGAAAAATGTATTTGTTGACGAATTTATTTTTTATAGATTAAAATATAAATAATTAATAAATAATTATATAAAGACAAATCACACATATATAGTTAGTCAAAATGTTAGCTCGAGACCTGTGTTATGGGATACTAACTCAACGATATTATATTTTATAACAAATTCCTACATATATAGATAAACATCAAAGACCCAGGCCAATCAGTAATAAGAAATACTAAGATATCGATAGATAAAAAAGTTATCTTAGTTGCCGATCGATTTTGGGTCAAAATCGAAAAAAGAATACATAGGTCTGTCTACATACAGGAAGTAGATTATAAATAGCTATTACGTTTGGGAACATTTTAAAGACTGTACCGCTTGAAACTCCAAAGGCCTTAAAGTGTATAAAGTTCCTAGTAATTTATTGTCTATGAGTTCTATAGCTTAAGAACAGAATAAAGTTACTTTTGAAGGGGAATCGTAACTACCATCCCTAAGATTGTAATTATTTACTGGTTTCGCTCCACTTTGTTTATTTCATGTGGAGTTAAAGTTAACTGTAATTGTTTGTGCTTACTCCTTATGTTACTGCTATGTGCGAGTTGTAAATAGCGACGTGTTATATTGTTCACTCGGTTCTTAAAGATTTCCGTCTTAACCAACATCCTAGCTGAGCGACCGAAAGCGACACGACGTAAATAAATATTATTGACATGTCACTCGGATTGAAAGCGACAAAGTTAATTCGGTACCTATGTTATGGGATACTGACTCAAAGAATCTATATTTAGTAACGTATATTTAAACAGATGAATATTGAATCATGAAAATGATGAATGAGGGGATCAAACGTGGGATCTCTAGTGTAACAGTTCGCCATAATGACCTAGGCTACAGAAGTCGTCCATATCTTTTAGGAATAATTCCAGCAAAATAAATAGACCGTAGGTAAGGCAATTATACCGTACTTTGCAAACTGTGCATGAGTAGGAGATCTAGATGAGTTATGGACGTTTGAAAATATTGAACAGTGAAGACAGAAGTAGATGAATAGGGAACTATACCACAGTGGATCACGAATGGCTCATGACGAAGATTAGCTAGTTACATACATTTCTGACACATCGCAATGCGTCGCACTGTTTTGTAGAGTTTGTCATTCACGTATGGCCTACGATCTGAGTGGGTGGTATATTAATAATAGACATAGCGTATTATTTTATATGTGTAATATAACAATGTTGAAAGTGTGTGTGGTTGTTCAAAGTTTTTAACCGCGAATTACATTGATTACCACGTATTAAATTTCTCTATTGATATGTATAGTTTAAATGATTAAGATTTATTACAGTAACTTATAGAAATTATACACACTGCAAACTGATTTCTACGGCTAGCTTTCACAGTGTTTATTCAAAATGACTGCATAAATTAAATACTTAATGTTCATGTGCGCAATTTTCTGCACAAATTTTAATTAGGCAATGTTCCGGGAAATCATAAACCAGAAAGCGGCGTTTCATTATAATTAGTTTTCAAAATATAAGTAAGGTTGGTAATATTCCACTTTTTATATAATGGCGTGTGTTCCCACTCTAGTGGTATACTAGGTGAGGACTGGGTATTCCCAGGGTGGGAATTAGGTGCTTCAGTAGTCCACTAGTCAAAATGAAAAACCCAGAAAGCTGATAAGTAACAACAACATTCTCAAAGAGCGCGGACGTCAGGCAGACCGGTCGTACAATCACAAGGTAGGTTTACTGTTTAAGAGAAGCCGACTCGATTCGGGGCTATGGGGCGTCATAGATGATAAGAGAAAGAGAGAGATAGAAAGATTTCGCCTTTTCATTTTCAGTTCTCACCGCAAGTATTGATCTAACTTCATGTCCCCTGTTGCCATAAATTGTGAGTTTTTCAAATTTTCAATTAATCTGAGCGTGATTCAATGCGAAATCTCTTATCAAATGATTTTGTTCCCCTCGTTTTACCTTCCGATGTTTTTTCGTTATAATTAAAGCACACAAAATTTTCATCGTAAATACCTTTTTTTACTTATATAGGTATATTGATAAAAGACATCAGGTAAAATTAAATAAGTACCTTATCCAATACCAATAACATAAATGCGAAAGTCTTTTTGTGTTTTTATCACGCTTTAACGGCTAAAACCCAGGCCGATACTTTTTATAAAATCCATAATAATTTTATAAATAGCCAATCTGTTTGTCTTACCGCTTTGCTTGGCACAAGCTTTGGCAGACGGAGCTGTGATATTGCTTTAGATTATTCGAGATTGGTTTAGCCGATAGTAACAAAATATATTTTAATACTTTTTATGAACAACGGGGCAATTAGTTATGGTATTAGTCTATAAGAAAAGTATATTTGTTTTGATTCTCTGAAGATTTTGTTTGACACATTTTCCATTGAGCACCATGGTATTGTACTCAGCTTGTTTCCCGAGTAATATCTCCGCTCACATAATTAACGAACACGACACGATATACACGTTTAGTTAATTACTACCAGTTGTTTAATGTAATGAGGAACGGGAGACGGCGAAAAACAGGTCGCCACATTTATTGAAGATCTGTTTCATATATTATGTGCTTGAGGTTTTATATCAACTATCAACGGTGAAAGTTATTATAGTGTTTTTATTACACTGTATTTATTTTGGTTGCGTGTGCTTAGATTAGGTTCACTTTATATCGAAGTCGTACGAAGTGACTAAACGATAATTTTATCCTTTAGATTTTTTTTACATTTTTTTATATATTCAATATATCACCTCACTCACCTCGCGAACACAATATTTTTTTACAAAATTGTGAATATTTCAAAAACGGCTTAGCCGATTTTGTTGTCCCATGAACTTAAAAATTCTATTGACATACATACCCATTAAATTTTATCAAAATCGGACTAACGGTTCGAAAGTTATCGCGTTACAAATATACATACAAAAAATGCATTTTTGCCCCAAGTAGAATGTGAGATAAGTATTCCTGACAATATAAATACAGTTACTATTTGGTTATTGATGAGTCTGAGTCGAGTCACCTGTTGAAAGCCTGTAGAATTCAAAAGATTGCAAAGGTCTAGAGCATTTGGTGCCGAAGTATTTGAAGAATTCATGCTCACCTTGTTACCAACTAAAATATATTTAGATAGTTTTGCTAATTTTATGTTTTTAATAAAACAACCATATACATTGAAACATAACCTCGACCTTGACGACCTCGGTGGCGCAGTGGTAAAGTTCTTGCCACTGAACCGAGAGGTCCCGGGTTCGATCCCCGGTCGGGTCATGATGAAAATTATCTTTTTCTGATTGGCCCGAGTCTTGGATGTTTATCTATATATGTATATGTTATAAAAATATAGTATCGTTGAGTTAGTATCCCATAACACAAGTCTCGAACTTACTTTGGGGCTAGCTCAATCTGTGTGATTTGTCCTAATATATTTATTTATTTATTTATTTATTATTATTTATAACCTTATCTTTCAAATATAAAATTGAGAGAAGGTTCAGGGCATCACAGCCGAGAATAACTTCGGGAACACGTTCCCATGAGTGAGAGAAAGAGGGAGATATTTCTGTCCGGAGATAGTACTGCTTCTTGAGTCATCGTAGCGTTATGATCAGTTAGAATGAATGCAGCCAAAATCCCATATTTAAGCATGGAATTTTCCAACCCATATACTCATGATAGACAGGGATAGTATATGCAGTCTGTAACGTATTAGAGAGAGTCGGAATCTAGCGGCACGATTTGTCACTGTCTACGCCAATTTCCTCTTGTAACTAGGTTTTTTTTTCTTTGCACCGCGTAAATTTAATTTCACTTCTTTGTTGAACCTGTTTGAAGCGGCGGCGGCGGAGCCTTGACTTACTTTTTTCGCACTTATTACATTCAAGTGGGCTTGTTATTAAATTTATATCATTTTTTATTTGGCGAAAATTAATATAAAATTCATTATAAAATTAATATGTCGTATACAGTAATCCGAGATAGTTCCAGTATTATTTTACTCTGCAAGCATTTTACTTTCCAGAACTTCCTTTTTTAAATGTAACTATCATTCAACTTTAATGCACAGCGGTTAAGTTACAATACCTAATGTGCGTAAAAAAGCGATTGTGCGTGCGTATCTTTAAAAATGTTTTCGTCCGTCCGTTCGTGCCTCGACTCTCATGTATTTTTTTCAGTACTCTCAAAATGTTTTTTTTTGTATATACTTTTTGACCAAGTACTTTATTAGTTGGTATTATGAAGGGCTCTTCATGATAATGAGACCAACACTTTCTTTATCTTTTGCTTTGAAAAATTCCTAAATAATAATGAATAAATAATGGTTTGATTTCATATCTTTGCATCATGAGCGAGCCACAGAGTGAGCACTCAAATAGCTAGAAAGCAGGTCAGTGCGTGAAAGGTTAGGCCCTTATTTCACGGAGGATGGTTGCGTCTCGCGTTATCCCTACCCGTATAAAATCATAAGGGAAGCTGAAATATTTCTTCCGCCAGTAGATTTACTATGAAAAATAAAAATAAAAATTAACATTGAGATATTCGCAAAAATGTTTTGAAATTTCAAATTTCAAAATCATAAAATCGAAAGTTGGGCCGCACCATTTTTCGATATTTTTAATTCGACTATAGTTAAACACTTATATTATTATTATTTTATAAGTTTATACCAATCATCAATACATATTATATCAATAAATACATATAACAAAACAGTAAAAAAGTTGTGCCTGTACATATAATATAATTCCAAAAAAATAGAGCGATGTAGAAACAGTAGTAGATTAAGACTTATGAAAAAAGTCTGTTTGTCTGTATGGCTATATGTCTGTATGTCTGTGAAGAATATGTAAGCAGGAATAGTCGGAAGCACAGTAAAACACGTCTGGTCACTACGGAATTTATAACGGAGACGAGTACCTTCCAAAAATAACAATCTTAAAGGCTAATTGTTACAGCTACCCACTTATACATATGTTACAGTCTGTATGTATGTATGTCTGTCTGTAAGTCTGCTAGTCTGTTTGTACACGCTAATCAGAAGATTATCTGAACAGATTTGAATGAAATTTGTTTTGTTATATAGCTGTATTATTAAGCCTGGGAAACATATAGGGTATAAATAATTTTGAAAACTGGAACACCTGATGGAGAACAATGGTGGTACGGCTAAACTGTAGGAAATATAGAAATATCGCCCTAACAAAAGTTGTTCAGTTTGATGAGCATTTTCTGTTGAGGTATAAAAATTGAAGATCTAGAACACCTGATACATACCCGTGATGGTCTAGATAAACTATAGGAAATTATGCCTTAACAAAAGTTATTCTGCCTGATGAGCATTTTCTGTTGAGCTAAAATAATCGAAGATCTGCAATACCTTATGCAGACCCAAGATAGCACAGCTAAACTAAAGAAAATATAGAAATGACGCCCTAATAAAAGATGTTCAGTCTGATGAGCATTTTCTGTTGAGGTATAAACATTAAAGATCTAAAACACCTGATGCAGACCCATGATGGTCCAGCGAAACTATAGGAAATATAAAAATGACCCGTTGCATTTCCCGTTGATGAATAAAAATGGAACACCTGAAGAAGGGTCATAATACACTATAGGAAATATATATTTCAGTCGTATGAGCATATTTTGTATAGGTATCGTTACGCTTTGTCTTTACAGTTAAATTTCTCTAAAACTTTGACTAGTTGACTTTGACCAAAAATTGTTCGGCCACGCGAACGTAGTCGCGGGCATTAGCTAGTATAATATATACAAGGCATGTTCTCATCTGGCAGAAGGGGCAAACCAATGACGTATTGGCTTGAAGTTGTTAAGAAAGATATGCCAAATATAGATAAAAGAAATATATATGTGCCAATGGTGTGACTGCCAAGGATTCCGAAGACAGTGTGAAGTGAAAACAAGATGTGAAGTGCTTAGCAGCGGAGGAAGAAACCAAGCAAACGCTCCGGTGCCAGAGATAATTATTATCCTTTTTACAAAAGTTATTTGTTTTATTCAAGTAATTAATTCAGTTGATTTAATTAATGCTCTAGAGTCAGACCATTTTAAATTAAGATCAAAGAAACAAGAGAATATCAATTTGAAAAGGATAGTGTGTATAAAATTTATTTTTATTAATTTCAATCAGTTCTATTTATGTAGTGTAAACTATCAGAAATAAAAGTATTTACTTATTTAAAAATATTAATTTACTAGCTTTTGCCCGCGGCTTCGCCCGCGTGAATTTCATAGCAAAATCTCAGTAATTTTTTTATCGCGTACTCTGTAAGACTGGTAAACTTTAATTTTCCTACAGGATCCCCCTCATTTTCCGGGATGAAATGTCTATAAGATGTTAACCCGGTATTCCGAGGAATTTTTGATTCATAATTAGTTTTTCAATTATCCTGCAGGAACCTGACCATTTACCGGGATGAAATGTATCTAATTTTCCTACAAGACCCTCCTCATTTTCCGGGATGAAATGTCTATAAGATGTTTACCCGGTATATAAGGTACCTACATACCAAATTTCGGTCCAGTAGATTTCGAGTGATCCGCGTTCAGACAGACAGACAGACAAAAATTTCCAAAACTATATTTTAGTCATCTATAACAGTAACTAAGTATATTCCATGAAGAATAAAAAAAAATATCCAATGTACAAATTTGTTGCCTTTCTTCAATTTTATTATATGTATTGATTAAAGTACCTAATAAATAAAAATATTCTTTTCAGATAATGTTACTTCTACAACAAAGGTACCATACGGTGGCGTAGCGCCACCGCACGTCCGTAGGGTTGTGGCAAGTTCCTCAGAGGACCAAAATGGCTACTGACACATGGCTTCCCATGTATGGGTAAATCCCTATGCCACAAAGGCTAAAAAGTGGCCATAGCTTCACCAAGTGTGTTCAGCCTTTATCCATTGAGCATCAAAACCGAGTTGCCACCTTTGGAATGAAGTAGCCTCTCTGCCAAACCCATTTGTGCTACCAGTTGAGAGCCTCCCATCGGAGTATAAAGTACCATGGTCGGAGCAAAGAACATATGTCCAGATGGAGGATCTCTAACAGCATAGATTTGAGTTGTTTGTGTGGTGCGTCGCAACACATGACTACATGCCCTGCGTGTTTAAACAACTGCAGGTGGACCTAATGGCTGCCACCGACAACGCGAATAGGGTGGCTAATTTCTGGAGCGCAACAATTTAGCGTGTACCATCGAAACATTAAGAAGAAGCAAAGTAACAAAGAAGTAAAACGGTTAAAATTGTCAGATATATAGTAATAAAAACAAAACTTTATTTTCAAATCGAGAAGATTTCAACAAGAAATCAATGGAAGAAAGTGAAACGGTTCACCAAAAATCTATTGACTACTTCAGGTCAACATTCATATTTCCTCGTAAAGATCTACATAAATGTTTCCTCATAGGCTATCAAATTTATTGTATTATTGAAAAGTTTCAAGTTTGCCCAGATGGTGACCTCACGAGCATTGGATGAAGAGTATCAATAAACGATCTTGTTCTTGAGGTAGATTTACATAGAATTTTAACACCTCGAGCTGAATTTCACCAAAATATAATTTTGGCGAGCTGCTTTATAGTTTATATACTTTATTGAAAGACCTTTTTCTAGGAGGGAGATAAATTTATTAGAAAATTATAAAAAAATAGATTTTGGTTTGGTAAAATTTGATATTATAAAAATTAAAACAGATAGGTCTAGATTTCCTTACTACTAAAGCGGTAAAATTTATGAGGTATTTATGAGGTAAATTTAAATTATTTCCCAAATTTATTAGAGAGAAGCAAAATTCTGTACATACCGATTCAAACCACTTTGTTATCGTAATCTTGGCAGCTAAAATTATATAAAGAAAATAATTAAAAGTCTCTTTAAATTTTATTTCTATACTACAAGAAACCGGCGCGCTTTTTAGATATCGGGTGATTACCAAAAAGTTAGAACTCCCGCGTTCTTATACAATACATTGAAATTTAAGTATTGAGAGGTCAACCTGCGCTGGTGCGAACGGCACCCCCTCCCCGGTGGAAGGGGGCGTAATTTCACGCCTCTTGAACGCGTATCGAACCAATATTAGGTTTATTAGATAGATGAGCCATCGCGAAAAGCGATTTTTCATTTTTTCTTATTCACTCATTACATACAACGTTAAACAATAAACAATACTTTGTCTTTAACGGAGATATCTTGGAGGAATTCTTTTCCATTAGATTGTATAAAAGAATAGTCTTTAAAAAATTAAAAATAAAACTTGCCATACTAACCACTTTGTGCAATTTATTAATTACAGAGTTGTACCTATTTCTATAATTTAGATTTTCTGACATGTTTTATTTTATTTAACTTTTCTAAAATATTATTTATTTATATTTCTAGATTACAAATACTTATATACATTTTTTACCCAAATGATAATGTCAATAAAATTTTATACACCGGCCAACAGAGCGATTCAGTTGAAAATGCCACTCCCATATTATCTGTCTTATTTTAGTTAAATGCTGAAGTTTAATGCAGATTATCAGTTCAGAGAAGTGCACGCTGGTGCAAATTGGAATTAAAGCACTAACTCGTTTTCTAGAAACAAAACGTCTTGGTCCTTTCTGGCTCACATTCCTTACTTCCTCAGCGCATTCCTCCAATGACCGGGAGTTACACTCAAATTACGTTGGTCCGTTACTTGGTGACAAACAATTTAGATGCCCTCACGTCGGTCCCGGAGCATTCCTTGAGGAACCCTTGGAAAACTATGTGCCTTAAAATGAAAACGGCAATGCGCCATAGTCTGTTTCTTCGCTTTAAAGGGTTATATTATCACATAATGTACTGCAATATTGCTAATCAAGTTCTGAAGTTGGGAAGTTTTTGCAAAACAATTTCTGGTAATTTTCTAAATTCAGTTTATGGATTCGGACTTATTATTAGATGCGCCTCGGTGCTTCATTCCCATAGGAATTCTGGGATGATATACCTATATATATGTATATATATATATATATATATATATATATATATATATATATATATATATATATATATATATATATATATAATGTACACCGGGTATGCATTATATAATTTCATTGAAATCTTACAGTAACACTTCCGCATTTATAATATTTATTAGTAGTGAGAAATGTCATTCTGAATCCAGGTGACCAGTTACATAAGACAGTGAGAATTAGCTTGCTAATGGTTTAACAATTACTGTGCGAAGTTAAGAAAACTCTGAAGTTAAGAAACAGTCTGACTTCGTAACTAACCGAAAAAACGCTCCAATGGCAGGAAGAGACACAGAGAGAGAGAGTTGAGTCAAAACAAGCCAACAACAAGTGTGATAACCACAAGAACATTGTATGTTACCATGTAAATTGAATTAAAAGAACTTTGGCTGTTCTCATCGCACGTGATTAGGAAGATTGTAATAAATTTTCTTTGAAAATACACATTTAATTTGTTTTGTATATCTGAAGACAACGCCAACATCAAAATGGAAAATATATTTTCTAATTGTGTATTTATTTTATTTCCTCTTTATCTCATCATGAGCGTGTCGACTGTATAATTATAACGGACGGTATAATTCCTAATCTTAACTTTTATTTTTAATTTAACACGTCTAATAAATTTTAATATGTTTTTAATACCGCTTGACAAACAAGACCACAGTTAGCTGGAACATGTAAGTAAAAATTAAAAGCTTTATAATAAAATTATTTACTAAGTAATTCATATACAGTTTATTCTACCTAAAGCTCCGATTTTTTATACAACTAAGCAGGTAAACAGCCATGCGCTCAAATATTGATGGAAGGTCACCGAATCTCATGGATTCCTGCATACCACCAGGGGTACCTGATTGAATCTTTATAAGTAGGAAATATGAAAATAATATTTTAGTACTACGTACAACGTACCTACTAATATGGAGTATTACTGCACATTTATCCCTTTAAAACTAAAACTCTACAAAGGGCCTCTACGCATCTTGGATCCATATCCCCACGCAAGCCTCTCAATGGACCGGACTTAGTGCCGTGAATTTTTAAAAGGAGGTACATAATAATAATTAATAAATATTAGAACAAATCTCACAGATTGAGTTAGCCCCAAAGTAAGTTCGGACTTGTGTTATGGGATACTAACTCAACGATATCACATTTTATAACAAATACATATATAGATAAACATCCAAGAACCGGGCCAATCAGAAAAATATCATTTTCCATCATGACCCGATCGGGAATCGAACCCGGGACCTCTCGGTTCAGAAGCAAGCACTTTACCACTGCGCCGCCGAGGTCATCGAGGATTTTAATATGATGGGTTAGAGTTAGTTGTTTATGATATTTACTTATTAAATTCATTTTTAGCTATAATTTCTTGTCAACATTGTTTTACAGGCTTAGATTAATCATTCCCTTATATGGTATGCATTACTATCAGCGTCCAATAAAGCATGTGGATCTAATATCCCTCTTTTCATAAAAAAGAATGCAGCATACTTTAAGCAATAGTTTTTTTTGTCATTATCGAACTATAGAGTATTTAACATTTACAGAACAAGAAGTCGACAACATCTCGCTTCTTTTGCTTTTTAAAAAGTGCATTAACTTTAAATAAATGACAGAATAACTTTAAATAATTCTACGAGCGTGTTTATTTATGTTTAGTGGTCAAAGAGTGGCCACTTTGAGTGATGCACGAAAACATTAAACTTATAAAACGATTATGTTTGAACACGTAACCAATAAAAACCATTTACCGTCGTCCGCCACAGCAGAATAGAGAGAAATCGCAAATTCTGGATATTAATGTTCAAACAAGGAGTCGAATTGAGAACACTTTGACAAGAAGATACAGATAACAAATTGAGGAGTTTCTATGCGATGGACACAATCGCTCAAATTGCACAGTTCATTTCGATCGAAGTGGGACAATGGAGCTCATTCCATTCTACCATAGAATGATAACCTCAATAAATTAAGTTATAAAAAATTGTCACAAATAAAAATGGAAGAATAGTTCTATGTAGTAGTATTTATGTGTTAAGAGAATGTTTTGCAATCTCATATATCTTTTGACATATTGACTTATTTTTAGGATTCCCATTAAAATAGGAGTTCCTTGTCACTTGCACGTACAAGGAACATTAATAAATGTGCGCGGGCTTTCATTATGAATATATCGAAGTGGACATTTCATTATTTCTAGTAGAGGCTACACATTTGTTTTACATTAAGAGCATAAAATAAATATTTATATATTTCATAATTTATGCTAAAATTATCATTTGTCAAGTTTGAAATTATAATAATGTTGTACTTGTACCTGGAAAATATATTTTCACTATTAAACTTTGTTTTTTCTAATCCATCGGTTGTAACCATAGATAAAAGTATTGTAAATAATGTCTGTTAATAACATCTTTTCATAATATAATTATGTCCTCAAATGTTTACGTAAAATAAATCAGGAAAGAAATTTACTTTTCAGATAATTAGGGCGACACGTGCGCCTTAATGAGCATTTCATTATCACGATTTCAATCTAAGATCAGAAAGAAAACAGGTAAAAGAAGTGAAAAAACATCTACAAAAACCTACTTCCTTTTTATCCAACCTTATTTTGTTGTTGAAAAGCAACGTGTATTTCGGTAACGTTAGGTACTTATATGTGTTTCGCGGCCTTGTCAGCGCAAAATATGTTAAATTGGGTATTTCAGATTTTGTTAACATTTGATTTCTATTTTTACGTGGTTTTTCATTAAGTCACGTAATATCTTTCTCGAGACATCAATATGTTTTGCCATTTTATTTATATATATTTTGTCTGTGTAAGTTTGCCCACAACCTTGTTTAAGTTAAAAAATATAAAAAAGAACGTCGTTGTAGGCAGCAGGCTATTGTAGAAATGTATACTTACTGTGATCAAAGGACCGTGGGTCGACTGTGGTCGTTGTCGGCGGAGTTGTATAGTCTATATCTTCTTCTTCCTCAGGATCCATTGTCGTTGTGGTAGTAGTAGTTGTGCGGCGCCGGTTTCGTTTCCTATTCTCACTCCGCCGTGGCATGGGTGCCGTGGGCTTGGGCGGGCCGAATGTGGGCCGAGTTGGCTTTGCCACGACTGATGTGCCCCCGCCATCGGGGTCGGCGAGGGCGGTTGCCACCAGTGATATGGCCATCAGCCATACCACCAGTGGCCCCACTCGCCACATTGTGCGCCTGTATGCCTGTAACATCACATACATTTATGAGTCATAAGTTTCATAGCTGAGAATGAGATGGTTCGTCGAAATTAATGTGATGGTAATAACGGGCGTGGGATATATTATTAAAAATAAAATAAAATAAAAATCATTTATTGCAGGCATAGCCCATAACTTTATGGGTTAGTAACAGAGGAACTTATAACTATGTTAGTAAATCTACATTAAATCTACATTATTATAAATGGTTAGAAGCAGAAAGCGAAGGCTTCTGTCCAGCATTAGGTTTGCAAAACAATTAGGAAAGTAGTAGCAATGTTTGCGTAAAATTTGTTTTCCCGCTGCCTGTGATCGTGGAACGAACTTGGAAAACAATGTTACGTTTAATAAATATACCGAAAATTACGGCTGATAAAATTTGAAATATTTTATAAAAACTTTTTCGTGGGAAACAGCAATTGTCTCGGATGCCTGAAGGGCTCAATCGGGTTAAAGCGGTACCGTGTCGTTACTAGTCCGCGTCTGTTTGATGACAGCTGTACTAACGATATCCGAAGGGGATTAACAATCGTAAAATGGTCGCCTGGTTCTCATAGTGTAAAAAAAAAAGAAATTGTGTGAAAAAAGTTTTTAAAATAAAACAGTCATATTTGAACAAATAGAGGCAATAATCGTTTAACCAAATAATCGTTTAACCAAGGTGTGTTTAAGTCTGCCACACACATTAATGGATGGGATCACACACGTCAGTGACCGTGCCGGTGCTTTCTTGCCACGGGTAGCTCTGACTTTTGGGTACCTATGTTACTGACTTTATTGTACTACGCGTAGGTACTATACGAGTAGGAACTCCGTGGAGTTCCTACTAATGCCATGTGTTATTGATGTCTCGTATTACAATTGACATTACTATGACATAGCACCTCTCACCTCAGTACTATCCATATTAATTTTGTGTTTGCTAAGAAATTACTCAATGTCCTGTGGGGAATCAAAGTTCTGAATATCTGTTTGGGGAAAGTTATTAAGATGGATTGAGATAACCATGATTGATAGGAATATATTCTTCTCGGAGATTTCGGATTCGGAAACACTGCAGTAAATATATCATCTACTTAAATCCAATTGCTTCGGAAATATTCGGTAAAGTTGATAATAAATTTTGTGTCGACTTCCAAGTTTTTTATATTCTTAATTTGATTGGTAATGGAAATAGATATGTTCATATTTTACACCAGAGAAAAATATCGTAGGTACGTAGTACCTACTTTTCAATGGGTTCAATGGTATAAGTACCTCATAAATTTATGAACATTGTGATATTTTTACATACAGATATACCACAGGGTAAACCTACATAGTAAAAACTTTGTTATGAAACTTTTAAACTAGGCTAGCTATCCCAGAAATAGGTTGTGGTAACAAACAGTTTTCTGTCATTATGTAGTTGTGTGTGATAACATAAAAAACCTATACCTACCTAAGTTAAAGTAGACATTCTATTATTGTTTATAGGTACTTCCAACATATTCGGACAGTTTTTCACAAAAATGACATTTTTGACAAAAGCTTTCATTGTTGTCAGAGATATCATATTGTCATGGATTTAGTAAATACTTCGTGAGTACCTACTAATTCCATGCAAATTGCATTAAATGACTGATAAAAAAAAATCATGTCCATGAAGTAAACCATTGAGTCTGGGGCCGTTTCTGAGTGCACCATTAGGTCATGCTTATCAAAATAATGCATTGTTATCCAAACTAAACGCGTATACAAAAGATTCGTTTGAAGATATACGCTTCAAAATTAAGTTCCAAGATAGTTGTTACATCGCAAGTTAAATAAAAACTTGTAAAAACAGATTTCGTAAATTGAATCAATTGTATATTATGTGAGTTCATACAATGCCGCGCGGCTGAACATTTCACATTTAACACGAAAGTGGAAATTTGTCCCAACCTTCCGCACACCACAAAAGTGCCTCAAGTCCACACAAAAGGCCTGTGTCGTGGAAACTTGATTGTTACGCCTTGCCCCGCTGTTATTTGACCGTTTACGACACGAAGGTAAAACGGAATGATATTTGCCCTATATATTTCATCGGGCGAATGAACTATTTTGAAAGAACAGCTTTTGCAAAGGCAAAGATTGACCAATAGTGTACGTAAAAAAAGAATTTTTATCTACTAAAATAATATTGAAAAGTATTCTTTTTTAATGAAAAAAAAAACACATCATGAAAAAAATCATTCAATGTTCAGGTCAATAAACGACTCCGTTATAATTATTTACTATTCATGAATCAATAGGGAGTATTACTGCACATTTATCCTGCCAGAGCACAGCACTGTATGTTAGGCACACAAAAGCTTTGCCGCCTTTTGCTATGTCGATTAAAACATTTGAAAGTACTTTATTAATTATTTCTTTGTGTAAGGATTTGTTTGTGAAAATATACAACAATGTAGCATATTCGAGTGCCGAGATATTGGAAAAAATCGTTTCCATATGACTAAAAAACTTAAAAAACTATGGGATACGCCTCACACTGTAAAATTTTAGAGCCAGCAAACTATCGAAAAGAAGCTCGGAACACTTCAAACGTGAAGACTTACTATAATATGGACTTCATACAGGTAAGATCTTCAGACAAAATCAAGTTTATATCAGTTTATCACCAAATAAAGTAGAACATGACCTAAAATAGTGTTATTATTTTCAGGATAATCCACTAAATCCTTCATTTTTCCTTTAAACTCGCACCACGATTGCGTAGAAGGTGTTTTTGGTCGTAAATCTGCAACAATATTGAAAATTGGCGTTGTACCAGTATCGCCATCTGCACTGAGCTTTGCATAATGTGCCCGATTAAAAGTCAAAAGTCTAAATCAAACTAAAGGATTATTTTACAAAAGACTTGGCTGTATGGGCTAGTACCCTTTGCCTCCTCAATGAAACGAGGGAATAAACAAAAAAAGTCAAACTAAAGGACAACAAAATCATCAAAAAAACAAATGTGTTAAATACGGAGTTCTACGAAAACCATTATGCACTGTGGTTACCGTCGATGTTGATATAATGCAAAATATTGGTTGTTTTAATATTGTGGTTGGACAGGTTATATAGTGCCATGGAAATTAATTTAACCTTTAGAAAATAGAGCTCTGTGTGTATAACCGACCTCGAACATTTATCTACTATATGCAATTATATCTATGTACCTATGTATAGGTACATACTTTTAAGCAGCAAAGTGCATATCGATTGGCTCATGAAAATCAAATCGATACATTTTAAATAAAACTGAAATAAATTAAATTATAGACAATGCTTGTAAGATCAGAATCTGAAACTGCTGTTTTGCCGCGTTGGATGGCGAGGCTAGTTCTCTGCACGAAATGCAGCTCTATTGTCACCAGGATATCAGTTGTTACACAGGATACCTATAATAACTGTATCAAAATTAAAAATAACCGTATGAAAATTAAAAAAAATGCAAATGCACAATAGTTAGAATAAAAGGTTGGAATGTTGCCGGAAATATTGGCTCAAATCTCAGATATAAAAATATTACATTGAAGGTTCAAATATATTTTTGTTAGTTTCCTTACAAGGAGTTGGATCAAACTTTGGTCAAATCGGAATAAGTTGGAAGTTTGAACGACTTGGGCCGTCTTCCGCGTTTCGTTCACTAAATCGATTTTCCTTGTTGAATTCGGATGATTTACTTGTACTTAATTAGTAATTTTCTTTGTGTTATTAACAAATTTTATGAATACTTTCAAAAATAATTTCAATCATATTACGACAATTAAAAAACTTGTAAAACGTATACATTGAGAAACAGCGATTAAATAAATACAGTGTAGCTTATTGAAACAGCAATGACACAGTTATTTGTCGGCTGCTTTTGTTCTATCACTAAGCACACAATGTAAAACGATATTTAAACTTTGTATTTTTGCCGTCTCCAAGAAATTACAGAGCTAACAAGTGATCAGAAGGCTGGCAAAGAATCAGCCAATAACGTGTTATGCTGCCAGCCTTCTGGGCACTTTATAAACGAATTATCGGGATTCGTATTTTTGAAAATATTGAAGACTATATACATTGTCTTACTTTGAATTCAGTTTTTAGTTTCGGTAAAAAATAATAATGCATTAATTTTTGAAGATTTTGAAAATTACATCTCTAAGAGATTGCAAATTTATGCGAAACTTATTTTTTAAGAGGTCCATGAAGGTTACATGAAGCTGGAGTGGGACACATTTCGATTGCTTTTAAGAACAAAAATTCACGCGTGCGAAGCTGCGGGCAAAAGTTAGTTAGATTATAAATGTACCATTGAAAATACGCTGAAAGCATTATCAGTGTTCAATATATATCAGTTATTTAGTAGAATGACACCTCTATCCGGACTGGATGGAGTGCCCCAGTCCCCTGGGGCACTACTGAAAGCCTCCGTAGTTCCAAACCACTCCGATGATAGTCACAAGTTCCTGTTTGTTGTATTCTTCGCTTTAAGGGTCTGGTCCGACCCTCGTCTTTTATTTGAGCAGTATTTTCCCAAAGTTTTCAAGTTGTGGTTTCCCAATTCATACATCCATCTCATATTCATATATTGCCGAATTAATAAATGTATTTGTATTAATAATGTAATGTAGAAGGCCTTGGACAAAAGGTTGGGTTCCCTATTATAGACGAAAGAACATGAAAAAATATGAAAGACAAAATTATAATTACGCTTTATTAAAAAAAATGTTTATGATAAAAATATGGGATAATAGTTGATTACTTATAATCCACTTTAAGTAGTCGATATTATTTTAATAAAATTGTAATTGTATATCATTATAGTTTTAAAGTACTGAGTTACAAAATAACCAAGTCAGTACAGAAAATAAATAAAAAGCCATGAATTTACAACAATACAGAACTTCGCTCTTGTTTGAAGTTAGTAAAAATAGTTTCCTAGTGAAAAAATAGACAACACTACGCAGGATGGATGGTGAAGCAAGAAATATTTGGTTGCAGGGAAATTAGTTTTCAACTTTACTTCGCTAAGCAGTTGAAATAAATGGCGGGCAACTTTTGTCCATATAGTTGATGCATAAAGTACAATGCATTCCCTGCATAATAAAACCGTGGAGGTAATCAAAAATCTCTTTTCCTTAGTATTGTGCGTGCAATTGAATTTTGCAAATAATGTAATTTGTGTTAGAATTGTACCTAACCATTGTTTTACTAACATACAGATTATTGAAACAGTGTTTAAATCTATTTATTTCACTTTCATATATAATTATATTGTGTAATAGAATATCGATTTAAGTAGTATGCGAACGAGAAATTTCTAGGCATTTGAAATCGTGAATGATCATAGCTCAAACACATTTTTATTACAAAACTTGTTCAATTAACAATTTTGACGTCGTCGATTAGTTATTCTTAAGATCAATGTCGGCTAACTTTAATTAAATTCATTTCGCCATTGAATAAACTGGGTCATAGAAAGTCCGTTTATAATGCCGTTTTAAGGCGGTACATGTTTTGGAATATTTATTTATTTAACTTTTTTAAAAACAATGTAACTGGCGTACTCGTTTACTATCAGTCAACGGACAGAGTGAAGTGCAAAATTATCAGCAAGAACAATATTCTCAAAAATATGTTATGTACCCTAAAAATTAGAATCGGTTGGTTAATTCAGTGCTGTGCAAAGTACTGACGTAGCAAATGATATGGATGATTACATTGGATGATTCGTTTCAACATTTCAATATATGACTTAACAGAACAAGCAAATCGAACACAAAGGGACACACCAGAGCAAATATCATTTTCTATCGTATGTGCAACTTGAAGCACTGCGATTTTACTCAGTTTCTTGTAGATATATTCGTCGTACCCACAGACCATTTAACTTGGTCTGTGGTCGTACCGATTTTAATCATATATTGTTTTACAAATAACACGAAGTTTGTCAAGAGTATTCAGATTGATTGATATTGATGGTCTGTGTGAACATCCCTTAAGGAACGTAGTAATAACTTTGACAGTTATAACCTCCACGATGCTTTAGTTTACCAGCGAGTTGGCGGTTGGCGAAACTTTGACACTTTGTAGTCTGTTTGCGATATATCGTTCACTTTCAGTCCATTTGCGGTGTAAGCTTTAGGAACTTTTGTACTCTATTTTAGCTTTATGAAATAATTTGACTCTGATGACCTCGATGGGCAGTGATAAAGTGCTTGCCTCTGAACCGAGATATCTCGGGTTCGATCCCCGGTCGGATTATGATGGAAAATGATCTTTTTCTGATTGACTCGGGTCAACAGTCTTGGATGTCTATCTATATATGTATTTGTTATCAAATATAGTATCGTTGAGTCAGAATCCCATAACACAAGTCTCGAAATTACTTTGGGGCTAGCTAAATCTGTGTGATTTGTCCTAATATATTTATTTATTTTAATTTAATGGGAATTAATGTTATTATGACCTGTAAAATACCTAGGAGTTCTTAATTTCTTTTTTCGAATTTCTACTAAAGCTTACTACGTGGTTACCATTCTGGAGGACAATTTCATATCTTCTCGTGGATATCGTTCAAGGTTCTGATAAGACTTGACAGCTGGCATCAGCCAGCTGTCAAGTTTCAAGATTTTATATCAATAAAATCAGTATTTAAAACAGGTGGCCGCCGGTTAGGCATATAAGCTTGGCCCAACCTTCTTTTTTTGCGGACGCTGGGTTTTGTATGGATGTTTGAGCTTTGATTATTACCAGAAACAATAGATATTAAATAAAGTAAAATATAAAAAGAATTTATTGAGAAAGCTTCTTAAAATTGTTTTTAAACATAGCACGGATGGTGATAAACTATATAATACATTTCGTTCCACGAAATATATTTTACACATCTAGCAGTAGCCGTCCGTTGTAAATTCCAACTAGAGAAAGAAAATTTATGGGCACTTATTCTAATAAGCAATACTGTATCTAACCAGTACTGCATGAAATACATAATAGGTATGCGTGGTTAGATAGCGTAGCGACAGTCGTTTATTTTGTCAATTGGAATATTTTATCTACATACTTTGCTACGCTTATTTGGCTTTTATATAGAATCCGAATTAAATAAATCATCGATACGCTTTTATAAAAGTTAGGAACCGTCCCGCGCCTTATCAACATTTATCTAATAATATCACAATAACTTTCTGAATTGAATTATCCATATTCTAAGAAGTCTACAATTAAGATAAACGACAGAATAGTTTTCGAGCGCCCCTTAAAGAACTTTGACATTGACAAAATGCGAAACTTTAACTATAGCGCGGGTATGCGGAGGGAAATTTTTGGAGAGGCGCCACTTCCGGGCAGGTGGTGATCTGACAAGATGTAGAACCGGAGCTCGGCATTGTACCGGGCTGGCTCGGCGTCCTGGTCCCGATAGAAAAGCGACAAGCCAGAGCCACGCGGCGCGCAATGTGACAAAATCAATTGTATGTATTGGTGGTGGTATTGGTGGTCCATTTCGATGTAATTTTTATATACACATCGTAGCATCGCGTGAACGAACCTTTTCGTTCAGTTAGGACATTGGATGATCGAGCGCCGGCCGCGACCAAGTGCTCTATGAGCGAATTTTCCCGTTTTATCCGCATCAGAAAATTGATTTCTATTCAGAAGTAAATCCCGCCTTCCCTTTGTACACCGAGACTTATTTAGCTCTAAGTCCGTTATTGACTGATTAAAATTTGTGAAAGTATTTTTCATGCCGCATCTTTTATGCTGAAATACTCGAAGTAAGAGGATTCATTCAATTGGTTTGTGGTTTGTACTCGGTATTCTTTCTCGGTTTTGATCATAATTGTTATGGAAGCTTCGTTTTGTCTGCGTGTCGAGGTATTCCAATAAATTGCAAAAACTATTTGCCTTAGCGGTAAATCCACTAAGGCAAATAGTTATTACTTATTCGCTGGTTATTGTTTTTTACTAAGAGTGAAAATGTTTATGGGAACTAGTATAAATAGTGTCTGAACTGAAGTTGCGAATTAGTAAAAGTTTTATATAACTATAAATTACAAGAAAAAAATCATTACTCGGGTGGTATTTGAAATTGAACTTATGCTTTCCTGCCTTTAATAGACAGCAGCTCTTACACTTAGCTATCGAGGCCCGGACCCACTCAGATTATTACACGTCACCCCGGAATAGCACAAGACGTGGGTTTGATTCCCACTCTAGCACCTCTTTTGATCATTTAAATTTAAAACTTGTGAAATAAAGGCAAATAACATATATTCTTAAATTGTAATAGAATAGAAAGAAACCGAATTATCTTACACACAATACACATAAAGAAAGACTTAAATAATTATGCTAGGTGTGTGCGCGCATCACAATAGGTAACGACTCAGTGTACGCGTGTAGAGTTGTAGACGTGTAGAGTTTTATTAATTATTTAGAATCAGTGGGTTAGTAGAAGTTGGTACTAATTTAGAAGCGATCTTTATTAAAATATTGAATTACAATCAACTTTACGATTTCGTGCAACTGTGTGAAAACTTCATTTTGCAAAGTAGTCACCTAGAACCAAAAAAAGGTTCCGGTATAATTCTGATGCTACTTTGTCACGATATATTTCTTTTGAAACAATGAATCAATTGCTGCGTGACTCATGGCATGATTTTAGAAATCGTAGGTAATTACGGGCTTAATTTTCATATCTGACCTTAATTTCAGATAGTTTAGTGCTTTGTGCAGCAGTTCATTGAGTCACTACTAATATTAAAAGCCAGTTAGTAATTACTAGTAGAGTAACAATTGGTATAAATGATTTTTCGTCAAATACACGTATTTTTTCTATACCGATATTGGATTAGAAAATAATTACCCATCTGCTTTAAAATATCTACAAATTGCAAGGCAACTCCATTGCACAAGGCATATCCGACCTTCTGTCCGAGACTCAAGATAAGTTAGCAATAGTTCCCTTTACTAGGCTCAGCTTTGTGTTAAAAAATATATCTGATATTTTTAGATGTTTATTTTGGAGTAAGTAAAATATTAATTAGTCCGTGTAAGAATAACACCGTTAAATAACAATTAAACATCGAACATGGTGGACTTGTTTTAGCTCAATTAAAATAATTTCCTAATCAAATTAATTAATTTGTAAAATTTTAGAAAATGTGAATTTGTGATACATGGGGTGCTATATTTTATTCTATATTTCCATCAGATATGTTGACACATACAATTATATAGGTAGTAAAATATATTTTCGAAATTTTGAATACGATGAGAAATTATTAATACGTCGTTTAGTGTGTGTGCAAATGCGTGTTATTATTGGACATAGCATATGACGCACAGCAGTGGACCGTTGTCCCAACAAATATATGGCAGCGAGGTACGCTCAAACTTTTTCAGTGTCTGCCGTACCAGCCTACCAAGCCTACCCCTTTGCCAGATTTATGACATTGCCGTGCATTTGAATAAGTTTACCATAAAAATAAACGTTTTGCGGCCAGAAACTTTGGCAATAAAATGCAAATGGTGACATTGGTAAGTCTCCTAGATTATAGAGGCGCCAGTTATTAGACGTAAAATTGAACAATTTGTTGTCGTCAAAGAAATCCCTCCTTAAGTACTGATCATTTTACCGTCCTTTTTGAGCAGTAATGAAAATAAATTTAAATACACATTATAACGCGTAACTTAATTTCTAAATTGATTAAGGGTTCAATTGATGTTATTACTTTGATCGTGGCTCACGGGGGCGAAAACAAGCTCGAATTTAATAGATAATTTACAAAATCAAATTCAAACGCATCATAAATTCGTAACTAGATAAAACAACATTTAAACATGAATTTTTCATGTGCTTCATATCTTTGATTTTTAAGCATTTAGCAGTTATAGAAGGAAAATGTGAATAAAAAATTGTAGCTTAGAACGTTCGAGCTAAAATTTGTACAAATCTTTGTTAGTAAACATTGGCCGTCACAGGAGCCATTTATGTGTAAGTATTTCATTCATTCAAATAAGAATAGAAAATTAAATAAAATGCGGTTGTGTTGTAACACAGAATATAAAATCTAAAAGAAATATTAATGTCGTATGCAGTTTTATCATATTACGGCTTCTATGAGTTATGGAAGGACAAACGAACGGATTTGTGGGATTAAATATTGAATCAGAATGGTCCTATTAACAATTTTCAATAGTTGCGAAAGTACACACAAACGAATCAACGAATCCTATAAAATGTTTATGAAGATTACATTGTTTTATGGTATTTTGAAATAAGAAATACAGAAAAGAAATAAAAAAGTTTATGAAACTTTCGCAATTTATTAGAATAACATATTTTTAGGGTCTAATTTTATTTTGTAAATCACATATTTCTTTAAGTAGTTCTACATTAGTCTCCTATTTGTCTCTGTTCACATGATCTCAAGACTTTACCTCTTATTGATCATCTACAAGGTCATCGAAGATATTTCAGCTCTTGTGGAACTTCCTCAAGTCCAACAAAACGACATTTTAAAAACGGACTATCTCATACGTGAAACTACAAACAATTTATTCTCAATAATCAAATTAAAAGTGAACGAGTATCCTGCTTTGAAACAATATTCGCTTATCCAGAACTATTTGGCATCAGCTAGTTTATACGAATACAGTAGATTGATTGAAGTGGCAAAACTTACAAGAGTCGATAAAACCAAAATAAACAATGAAACTAAACTTTTTATGGCAATTTTAAATGGAATATTAGACGAAGACATAAAACATGACTTGGGGACCGAAGACGAATTTGTAATTGAACATATAGAGGGCGTTTTGAAAAATCTTAATGAATACACCGATAGTTACAATTATGATAAATCTAATACAGATATAATTATTGCAGATATTTTAAACATAATAGAACATAACGACACTTTTACTGAAAACTATTATAACGATACGTCAGATACTAAGAATTTAGAATTGGCTGACGGCAATGGCGCAGTAATCCATGACAGTAATGAATTTTGGGGTAATTATAAATATTAAACTTTAATCTTTTTTTCTCTAATTTCAGCTCTTATCTTAATCCTTAACAACAATTTAATATTATCCAATATATGTTTTGATTCTTATCTGATCTAAAAAATGTAAATTATGTTTTTATCTCTCTTGGTATTTATTCTATGCTTATAATAGCATACACTGCAAAAAAGTAATTGGTTTTACTATTTCACAGCACCCAATGCTCGCCGTATATTTCATGGTAGAAAGGCGTCTATAAGGGACTTCCCGTTTATGGCAAGCATTCAAATATTCAATCACTTTCAGTGTGCTGGTTCCATTATCAAATCTGATCTGATCATTACAGCTGCATCTTGTTTACAAATGTAAGTTTGGTTACTTTTTATATATCAGTCCTTTATTCGTTAATGGAGTCAAGTGGCTTTTGTAATATTAGTACGTGCACGTTTACGGTTTTCAGACTTGATACCTGGAAGCTTGCGTTTCTGGAAAAAATTTCACGGGCAGGCGCATAAATGAACAACGAAGTTATGCCATAAAGTGCATTTTTTTCTTTAGTATTAGCATGTAAATTTGTAATAGAACATTAGAAATATTTATTGTTATTCAACACAATACATTATCTCTTAACTTTCTTATTTAATATTAACACTTTGCCTTAAAATTTGTTTACCTTAGAACTTATTTTCTAACTTCTAGGGCTTGGAACAACCGTTTCTACAAAGAGAATCCAGCCTTCCTGTCGGCAAGGGTGGGTAGTACCCTTCATAATAGTGGTGGGGAAAATGTTCCGATTCTGGAGATCTACTTCCATCCTGAATACGACCCGAGAACTCTTGTGAGCAATTTATGCCTCCTACGACTTCGCCGGTAGGCATATTTAAGTTTCATAATATTCTATATTATACTTAACTAGCTTAGGTTTGACCGAACGTGATTTTTTTTGTATGGGGATATCTGAGAATTCTTTCTTATTAGACATTTACTCTCAACAACAAAATACCAAATTTCAGGGGTAGTTACGGTTGCGCGTAGTGAATCCTGACAGCAAGTTACTTTCGTATTGGTTTAGTTTTATCTATTATTCTCATCCAGCTATATAATAATTTGCTTTTCTCTTTGCCTGAGCCCATAAATTCGTTAGATAAGTAATTTAAAGTTTTATAAATAATTCACTGTTATCTATTAATGAAACGTTTTAGATTATTGAACTTAAAAATATCGAGAAGGCTGAAGAAAATTGAAATAGACAAACATACAAATCCGCTACCGATGAACACGAATGGCATCACTATTGTTGGATGGGGAGCTAGACACGTAAGTAGCTCGCTCGCATAGTTTAATGCACAAGTAATCGTTTCTAATCGTATGATAGCCCGTAGCTTTACGTTTCGATGGTGTTCTGAAAGCGAAAAAAAAATAGTAGGTACGTATCAGCACTCTTGCGCAGATTGGCAAAATAAATTTAGATATTTTTTATGAAACTGCGCAAGAGTAAGTACGTCCCTACCAGTTTACAGTGACAGTGATTGACTCTCATACGCAATAAGGAACCTGTCACTATTTCAAAATGTCTTTTACTAATAAGTTTCCCGTTTTTCGGCTTTGTTTAGCCTTGTGAGATCTCAGACTTGAATATAGGTACATGATCCTTGACGCCTTTATGCTTGTTTTAGAGAACCAGCACCATTATGGAACCATTCTTAGCCTTTGCTGTGCTTGATTTTTATCCTCTCGAAGAATGCAAAGAAGTTTACTCAAGGTAATAAACAAGAAATATGTATATATTAAATGAAGAATGAGTGGATAGAAAAAAGATATTGATAGTTCAAAAACATAGAAAGTTCTTCAATATTATAAAGGAATAATTTGGCAATTTTTTTCCTGAAGGAGCCTTTTACTAAGAAGTACTTATATTTATGTAAGGACTATTACTATACTACTAACGAAGCAATTACATTCAATTAATTTTTCCAGGACTTATGTCAAGAATAATAACTTCTGTGCTGGATTTATTTCGCAAGGTAGCGGTGCTTGTAACGTGAGTATATAACTAGTAGAATCGGAATTTAATATCTCGATCGCGAAGAATCGAAGTCATACATAAACAATAGTTATCTAGTAGCGAGCGGGTTATATCTTCGCCAAAGAGTTGATATTGATTTCCTTTCACTATTTACCTAAGCTAGTTACTCTTTAATGTGTGTTTTAGCGAGATATTGGTGGCCCAGGAATCACACGTGGTGTGCTCGCTGGGGTAGTGAGTTTCGGCTCACCGACATGTGGTACACCAGATGCACCCACAGTCTTCACTAAACTAGGGTATTATAAGGAATGGATTGAAGATATAATGCAACAGGTAAATAAAAAGTCATGATATTAGAGCTGATTCCCGCACATGAACGAATAACGTTGCCAAGTTGAGAAGTCGCCGGCTAACTTTTAGATTTTAAACATTATTACTACTGGGCTCTGTTGCTATACAAATTTGAGAATGTATTTTATTTTACTCTAGTTATAATCACTTGTTTGTTAAATTCCAACAAAATCAAATAATTAATATCTAAATAATTGCAATTAAAAGCGGTTACAATATTCATTAAATTAAAAAGTTCTGTGTCCAACAAAGTATTAATTAATTAACAGACCAACGCTGATAAATATGGAAAATAATTTCTGTCCTATATAAATACTTTTTATTTACTTTTTATTCTAAATATTTATTTTTATTTCAGAACGTCGTCACCGGCAAACAACAAACTACTACTACATTAGGATCAAGTCGCAATATCTTTAAAATACCCTACGTGTCAGCTAAAACGACGTTCAGAGTAACACCTCTCTCATCACGCAAAAAAACTATACCAAGTATAGTTAATGAAGAAGCATTAAAACAACAAAGAAATAATAAATTTCTAAGAGAATTCATTGATAAATTAACTCATAGTGAAAGATTAAATAAATTACTTGAAAAAATTAAAGAAAATGCAGATGTAGTAAAAAGAACACCAGTCACGAATTCGCTGGTCACAACACAAGAATCTACTTTAGACACTGACATAGAAAGTTCCATAGAAACCATCTTACCAGAGAATTTAAGTACTGTTATGGGTATTATGGAGCCAGATAATAAAACTGTCGATATTAAAAGACAATCCCATTTTGAGTCTCTTGAAACTTATTTTGAAGAACATATTAAATATCCAGTCGAAGCGAAAGTAAATAAATCTATGGAAATTGAAGTAATAAGAAGTAAAAACAGTAATGTGCATAATAAAATTATAGATACAAAACGACGTAGCACCGAAATTGAAAATGAAATACTCGAACTGATTAACGAATTAAAAGAAAAAAGAAAACAGAAATTGCGTTTATCAAACCGCCCTTTCTGGTACGCATTAGAAAAGGACCCAGCATTTGAAAAAAAACGCTATTTTATTACGTTAAATAACAGTTCTATTGAGGATTCCTCAGATACAGATACAAATGCTGATAGTGCTGAACGTGGGTTAGCAATTGAAACCAATTTATTTATTAAGGATACAATTTTAAACAAAAGGTCAATAGATCGTATCAATTATTTAAAAGAATTAAATGATGCATTTTCTGAAGCTCTTAAGGAGGAACTTGAATATACTATTAACACAACACTTACAAAATCATTCGAAAAAATCGAATCATCGAGCCGTAATACATAACACCGAAAACAAGATTTTCCAATAAATGAATTAGATCATAACTGTGGAAGAAAACATAACATTTCATTTAACTATTGTAGTCAGATTTTTTTTTATCTATTTATTTAAGTTAATTTAAGTTATATTTATTTCGTTTTTCTCAGTGACGGAATATATCATTTTCGGATAAATTTTTATTTAATATTTTTTTCGCATAAACTTTTTATCCTAATTTAATTTAGCATAACAAGTTAAGCATATAAAAAAATTCAAAGTCACAGACCTTTTTAAGCGTGGCAGGAAACCTTAACCTTATCTGCGGTGTCCGCTTGAAACTTCCTTGTCGCCTAACTGGTGTATGAAATTACCCTTTTATCTACATAAAACCTAGAAGTATATTAGAATCAAAAGCGGAAATCCATCATTGTTGGTCTATCACAGATTGTAGTCAAATTATATTTCAGAAGAAGTAGTGATATATACATTTCATCATTATATATATTATAACTGTAAAAAATTGTCTGTACATTTAGTACATTTACAAAAAATAATTTAGGGCAAAAAAAGTAACAGTAAAATTTAAAAAATCTGTCTGTTCGTCTATTTGTATACCCGCTAATCTCCGAAACTAGTAGATGAATTTGAATGAAACTTTTTTGTTGTGCCTATAGCTATGAAAACCAGTGCAACATATAGGGTATATATTTATTTGTAAACTGCAGCAGCCTATGCCTTTCTCTAACGGGACATTTAAGCCATAAAGAGATATCGAAATGATGCCTTAATATTAGTGGTTCAGATTGTTACGCATGTTTTCTAATGGTAGTACCGTAAATAGGTATAAAACTTCGTCAAAAATTACTTCATAGCAAAAGTAATTAAGTCTGATTAGCTAATGACCTTAAGGTAGTAGTAATTGTACTTAATTCGTAGATTAGTATTTACTATATGATACACAGCAATATACAGTGTATCATAAATTGTACATCCAAGTGGTGAAGGCGGTTACAGTATACGCTTAATTTTCGATGACCACGCATAATAGAAACATAATACTAACAATGCTTTTTATAAACACATGGAAAAAATGCTGTTAAATCACTAGGTGTAATAAGCAACATCCTTTTAATTTCGTATTTATAAATCAATGGAGTCGTCGAGTCCACGTGAATAGAATCAGTTTAAAAATAAGTTTATATTGAAACAGAACAGCCGATATTTTTGTAGTGTTGATTGTTTACCGCAATATGACCGTTGGATAGCGATATCGATATCTAATACTGTCTGTGTCTAGTATTATGTTATCTCTATTTGTTATGAACATGAAATAATGTACACCGGCGTAATTATAATAGCTTTTTATAGCAAACATGAGATAAAGAGGGCGAAGTATGGGTTTGCATTTCACTTTTCATAATCAAGTTGATACGAAGTGAGTTGCGGCTAATCACATTGCACTGTGGTTGTCGTCGCATTACAATGTTGATGTTATAAAATTAAAACTTGGCGAACGATGGAGCACAAGACTGGTTTGAAATTTTTATTAAATTCTGTATGAATACATAAAATACGCACTATATTTTTTGCATAATGTTAAAATATTGAGAAATATGTGAGTGAAGCTATAAAAATATTTATGAATGATTTTTATCGATTTTAAAACAAAACAATTATATTCTTTGTATAAAGATATAAAATAAAACAAATCATAAAAACAGCGAAATTTATTACACTAGCATATTTCTTGATATAAAATATTTTTTGTAGGGTACATTCTTACAGTGATTTTATTTTCATCATTGCGATCTTGTGTTCTGTCTTATGTCTTCAAGAGTTTGCCTCGCGTTGCTCATTGTCAAGATCTTCGGCGACACATCAGCTCTCGTAGAACTTCCTCAAGTCGACAAAAATAACATATTGGAGGCAGATTTATCTATACGCGATACTACTAACAAATTATTCACAATACTGAGATTAAAAGTAAACGAAAGGCCTATTTTGAAACAGTATTCGTTCATTCACAACTACCTTGTATCTACCAGTTTACAAGATTATACTAACTTGATAGAAGTAGCTAAACTTACAAGAGTCGATAAAATAAAATTAAACAATCAAACCATACATTTTATGGCAACTTTGAACGAAATATTAAACGAAGACATAAACCATGATACAGAAACCGAAGATGGATATGTTGTTGAACTAATAGAAGGGTTCCTAAAGAATCTTGATGTTTATACAGAAACTTATAAACATCGTGAAGAAAATGATTATATTATTGCTGAAATTTCAAAACTTTTGGAAAATAAAGATTTTTTACAAAGAAATAAAAGTGTAGATTCGTATAACAGTCGGTCAACAGAAAGCGAAAATTCTACTCTTCGTTATCAAAATGAATTTTGGGGTAAGCACAGACTGTTTTAGTTGCGCGTTCATTTTTTAACTTTCTGGGTATTTTCTAATATAAATGAAGCATAACATAATATGAAGAAATTTGAAACAAAATATTTGTATAATTTGATTGTTTTGATTTGATATTACGAATATTTTCAATTTTAGAACCAAGTGGTCGCCGCATTTACCAAGGTAGAAAAACAAGCATAAAAGATTTTCCATTTATGGCTAGCATCCAGATCTTTAATCACTTCCAGTGTGCGGGTTCCATCATCAAGTCTGATTTGATCATAACAGCTGCGTCGTGTTTACAATTGTAAGGTTTATTTATTTTATTTTTTCACTTTTTTATTGCAATTAAAGCAATATGATAAGATTTTCTGAGGACTTAAATTGAGAACTCTCAGTTCAAAACTGATGAGTCATTCAAATGCGATACTTTTTAAATTACTATCTATTTTGTATTCTATAATGATTGTAGTGTCATTGATACAAATATTTTTGTTTTGTTAGAGCTTGGAATAACCGCTTTTTCCGGGAAAATCCCGCATTTCTTTCGGCCCGTGTCGGCAGTACTTACCACAACGTTGGGGGAGAAAACATCCCGATTTTGGAAGTTTATTTCCACCCAGAATACGACCCAGCTACTCTTAAGAACAATTTGGCCGTGTTACGACTATACAGGTAAATTGCAATGATATGTAGGGGTAGAATAATAATTTCTTCACTATTTTTATAAATAATATTTTATTTATTAGGTGACTATATATAGTGACATAATGAGACAAAACTTAATTTGGTTTATCACTTTATTTGAGATTCTAATACTGATATGTGGAATTGAAGTTTTTATTAATTTGACGTTGACTTCAATCGGCGAGCCGCTGACTTTTTAGACAAAATGGCAATTTTCGTTTTTCTGCGCACGTTAAAGTTAACGGTGTAACTCACCTTTAATGATAATTTATAAATTTTCAGAGTGTTGAATTTCAAGCATGGTAAAAAAAGATTAAAGAAGATTGCTATTGATCGGCAAGCAAATACGTTACCGACTAACACTAGAGGTATCACGATTGTTGGATGGGGGGCTAGGAGAGTAAGTTCATTACATATTTACTCATCGGTATATGTTTACTGAAGACAATAAATTTATAATTATATTGAAGACAATAAAATTTATAATTTTATTACCTATAGATCACCCAAAACTCTCCAATAAATATCTAAGTCAAAGAAAAGCTTTTCGACTGTTTTTTTTACAGAAATCGAACATTATTGAAGAGCCATTCTTATCATTTGCTGTACTTGATTTCTACCATCTTCAAGAATGCCAAAGTGTTTACTCCAAGTAAGTAGTTATAAAGTTTTCATAAATGAACAAAGAGTGTATTTGAGTTATTTCTAAAAACATTAATTATTAAGGTTTTCATTTTCTTGCCGTAGTAGTTTGAATGAGTCCAATCTTGCAAATCAAATTAAATTTGCCTACTTGTCCTATAAAGTTAACTGTTCTTGTCGCTTCGCTTCTAACGACAATGCATTTTATTTTAAACATGACATTGATGGCGATGAATGGTTTACCCAAGATCGGCTCCCAACGAACTCCTCATTGGTTTATTTCGAAAGGGCATTTAATGAAACATGGATCCCCCGATGACTAAATAAGTAACAATATTATATCTTTAAGCAGTACAACTTTTTTTAGGAGTCAAATTAGTATTTTCTCTTTATATGTACTTTTCATATTGACCTGGGTCTTTGTTAATATCACTTGAAATAATTCTCGAACTTTTACATTTTGTTTTAGACATTACGTTACGAAAAGACACTTCTGTGCGGGATTCATTTCAGTTGGTGGCGGAGCTTGTAATGTATATCAACAAATTTATAATTTATCTGTTTTTCTTTTTTAATTAATTTAAAATATTTCAATACAAGCTAGCTAGTATGCACTGATAGTTATGTGAAGTGTCTGAAATTACCCAATTATCTTCCAATTTCTCTATTTTACTTGACATAAATTGTTATCTCTGTCAGTGTTAGTACTATGATATGGGCTCGGAATTTTGACCACAAAAGTAATCCGCATTTACAAGCCTCTAGTTTGCTTCTAATTATTGTACGAATCATATACCTCACATGTTATAAAATTCTTAGAGTTGAAACGGATTTCTATATATAAATATATTAAAATTATTAGAAAATTATTTGCCGACCTCGGTGGCGTAATGGTAAAGTACTTGCTTCTGAACCGAGAGGTCCCTTGTTCGATCCCCGGTCGGGCCATGATGGAAAATATTTTTCTGATTGGCCCCGAAACAATTATATTATGTATTTAGACGATTGTCTGGCTTTTCAGCGAGACATTGGTGGTCCAGGAATTACCCATGGTTACCTCACCGGAATAGTCAGCTTTGGCTCTCCTGTCTGTGGAACCCCTGATGCTCCGACTGTCTTCACCAAATTAGGATACTACACCGACTGGATTGATGGAATTATGAATATGGTAAATACAAAATAATACGCATTTTTTGATGCTTAAAATAACTAAAGAGTATACACAATATTTTAAAACGACATGTGTATTACGAGGGGATGAAAATTGGCACGATTTGAGGAAAAAAGAAACATCCTGCTTGCTCTACTTATTACTTTTTCTGCGATTCCAAGATGAAATACTTACCTTATAGATCCACAAATCACACAACCTAAAATGTTACGTAACGTATTTAATCTTTATTATTATCTTTTCTTTTCAGGAGGTCGTTAGAGTTCATAGATTAACTACACTTATGACCCCTCTAACAATGACTTGGCCTACTAGTTTCTATATAACTCGAAGTACTTTTAAAATAAAACCAATTATATTTACCAAAATGCCTAAATCTCTAAGAGAAGAAGATCGAGATATTAGTGGTCAATATTCTGAAAAAATGCTCCGCAACGTTAAAGGATCAAAGACTAAAAATGATATCGTTGAACGAATTCCATTCACATATACTCCTGTTACAACATTAGAACCAACCGAAGGACCTGAAATTCAAAGTACAAAAATGAGTGATACTCAACAACTTGAGATATTACGAGGTGATGAAGACAGTTTAGTTAAAGACTTGTTCAGTTCCATAATGGATAGCAAAGAAGTTGACAACATACTTAAAGCAGCTACTAAAGATACAAAAGTAGATAATCCGGACGATCAAGATACCAATAGTGTCGAAGATCAGTCAATAAATACTCCTGAAGAAATCAATATTCCTGAAGACAAAACAGTACGACAAGTTCCAATCA